>NC_056739.1:1485722632-1485886042 GCF_019279795.1 Protopterus annectens
CATAACATGCTTTGAAAGGGCATTATCCAGCTTTTGCTTTTTATGGCATAACTATGTTGGTAAATCCTGTCCCTTAATCTACGGTCAGTTTTACCAACATAGTATGCCTTACAGCAATTGCAAAGGGCAATATACACCACAGACCTAGTATCACAGGAAATTTTATGTTTGATGAAATATTTTTCATCTTTGATGGTAAAGGAGTTCCCTGCCTTTATTAATCTGCATTGGTTGCACATGCCACAGGCAAACGTGCCAGTTTGTCTGGATGCTATGTTTTGTGTGTCCCAAGTTTGCAGTAGATCTTTAAGGTTTTTGCCCCTTTTATATACAAATAGGGATAAGTGCCCAAAGCTTCAAGCAAATATGTATTATTTAAAATGAACTGCCAGTTTTTCCTAATAATGGAACACACTATACTAGCATGGTTACTATATGTAAAAATGAACCTAGCCACCTGATCGTTAAATTTTTGTATAGGCTCATCAAGGTTGCAGGAAGAAACACCAATAGGTAAACAGTCAGTAGGTAACCAACCAAGTCAAGGGCCTGTGGGTGTTTAACAAATAGACACTTCAAAGGGGTTAAACTTGCCCCAACCCTCTCATGAGAAATTTCATCTGCTCACCTGAGTCCCACTATCAATCAATTCTTCCTAGGCATCTCTGTCTTTAAGAAAATATTCTTGAGGGTGGAGCACCTTCCCCTTATTTTGTGGCAGATGACATGTCATCTACAGATCGACTTCTAATCACTCCGACCTCCAGTCCCAGCTAGAATCAGACCTGCACTCAGATAATCTCTTTTAATTCCATGGGTGACTCCACCAAAATCACTATTTGCTACAATCAAACACTTTCCTTTTCTCCAGCACCCTGTAAATGCTAGAAAATAATTCCCAGTCAAAAGGATCCTTCATTTTATGAGTTTGACATTGGCTTGATCAATTTCACTGAAAGAAAATTTATAAGTGAATTTTAAACTGGCAAGACTCATTCATGTCCAACCAACTTGGTTGCAATGTCAGGGAACTCCTTTACCATAAGAATGAACAATATTTCCTCAAACATAAAATTTCCTGTGATACTAGGTCTGTGGTGTATATTGCCCTTTGCAATTGCTGTAAGGCATACTATGTTGGTAAAACTGACCGTAGATTAAGGGACAGGATTTACCAACATAGTTATGCCATAAAAAGCAAAAGCTGGATAATGCCCTTTCAAAGCATGTTATGGATAATTCGGCACAGCTTTTGCTTTATGGGGATTGATACGTAACCTTAGGAATAAGAGGGGGACCCCAACCTTTACTGTTGGAAATAAAAGAGTTGGAATGGCAACTGCTTCTTAACGCCTTTGCTCCACCAGGTTTAAACGAAGCATGCAATATTTCTGTAATACTAAAATATAAAAGTTATCTTAGATCTTGACTTTGAAGGTCATAAATTATTTGACACACTGTATTTGTGGGCGCTTTCTTTGGGGCATTAGCAAATATTTCATTATTATTTTATAAGTTTGCAAATGTCTAACATTAATACTCTTTTGGAGACTTTAGGCGCATTGACATTATGTTGCCACTTTTTAGTTGTCATTAATGCCCCATCTGGGGTTTTTGAGTAATTTTATATATATATATTTATATTTATATTTTTATTTTCATTTATACATTTATACAATTTTAAAATTATTAAGAATGTTTTATATGGACACAAATATTGCTTATATCTAGTACAACGGGGTTTGCTGGGTTGGTGATTGTGCACTTGTCATGTTTAGTTATGCTTTGGCTCCTTAAGATGGTAACGCCAGGTAAAACATTTATTTCACTTGTACCCTGGCGTCTGTTTAACTAAATAATGAATATGAGCTTTACCTGTGGAGGAAATGATGTCATTAGGCTATGTCCTATTTGTTATAAAGCATCTTGGTGCCTTATTTTTATTGTCTGAGGAAGCTACTGTTCAACAGTGGCGAAAACGCTCTTATTAAAAAACGTTAACCTGTCTTTGGCGTCCTGTGCTACATTCCGTTTTAGTGGTTTATTAGTGTTTATTCTTCTTTTGCTGTATCGGTCTGTTTTGCACGGAATGTCTAGCCCTGGGACGCCAAATTTATTTGGGTCTGAGACCCCTGCTCCAAGAGAAGCTGACAAATTTAGCGATGTTAACAACTTTGAAAAACTTATGGCTTTCTTAACTCAGCGGTTAGATTCCATAACCGCTCGCTTGGACAAGATCGAATCTAAACCAGCGCCAAGTGTAGTTTCCCGTGCAGGGAACGCACCGACACCCGGTTCAACTTGCTCACTACCTCCAGGACAACCCCAGAGGATGCCAACATTAAACGGGGTAAACTCGTCGGATGATGTTTACGTTGTACCTAGCGTTTCACCATCTTTAAACCAACATGAACACATTCGGTTGGTGCAAACAGTTGGCTCCGTTCCTGGTTCTAACAATACGGGATCTACGAACAATCATGGGCTTGTGGATAACAGAAACAACTACTCTGGGCTTATTGGCGTGCCTTCTTTTGGCGAATGGGTCGAAAACACTGAGGCGTTCGCTTTTGGGATGCCTAACCATTCCGGCTCGTCGGCTACAGGGCTCCAATCCACAGGTAACAATGCCGAAAGTTTATCAAGCAATTTAAAATTATTAGACTCAAACATGTTAAAGATAAAAAAACTTCAGCTTGAAGTATCATACTTCAAGCAATGTATTAACGAAAATGTTGTGCCAAAGGGGTTGAGGAGTTCTTTTACCCCTACTAGACTATTTCAAGACGGGGCCTTTGCTGATGCCCTTTCTAATCTGTTCAACAAATAGGGTCTTGAACTTTTGGACTTGATGGTGACTCATTATACGAAGCACATTGATCTTTTATTAACTGAAACCAATGCTCTTAATGAAAGCATTAAATTGGACATCAATTTTGTTAGGTACAAGTATGACTATCAAAGAATATTTGAAAGCATTGATGCCTTATTGGTTAAATTAAAAGTGAATAAAAATAAGAAACTAATTAGGGATAGGCAAGCTTATGCTAATGATGCAGCCTACCCTAATCTGTTCAAAAAAGAAAAAGGGACTACCAACATTACTGAAGGTTTGGAAACTGGAAATTATGAATCTGGTACAAATTTTTCAACTACCATTTCCGAACAACAAGAACTAGACCAGGATGATGGGGATGAGGGCTCGTCGGCCCACCAGCCTAGGAGAAGTAATAGGACTAAGGCCAATGTTAACTATAAAGAACAGCGGCCTAACAATAATAACAAATCTTTTTTAGGGCGAAGGAACTATCAGAGGAACAACAACCGGAACAGGCCGAAGTAAACTTTGGATCCTTACCTATTCACTCTGAAAAACCTAGTATTTTAAAAAACAAAAAAGGTGACTTTACTGTTTATAATTTTTCGAGTTTGGAAATTGAACAAGACCTTATTGAATTACTTGCTTATGGTTTAAATTTTGTACCCGATCAGAAAGTATGTTTGTCGAAATTACTGACTGAGTTTAAGTGTTTCGTAAGAAACCTTAACCTTAAAGCAATGTTCAAAGGCCTTCCTAACACAGAAAATGCACCTTTTAAACTACTCAGTAGCTTTAACCCGCCCTTGCACCCCATCTTGCACACATTTGAATATGTTTGCGAATTAGACTTTAGAGAATTGTTTGAAAACATTCAATGGTTCAACAACTTTAGTAATATTTCATTTGAACAAAGAAAAAGTTTGAAAAACCTACGGAATTTACCCATTAGGGTAATGAAACCAGACAAGGGTGGGGGCTTGGTCATCTTTGACAAAGACATGTTAGAATGTGTAAAGTCTTAGACTCCCCTGCCTATGAACCTTCTTCCTTAAATGAAACATCAGGGCAATATAATAAAATCAAAGGGTACCTCAGGGATTTGTTTATTGAGGGAAGAATAAACATCGACACTTTTAACTTTATCAACATTTCGTTCCCCAAAATCCCTGTTATGTTTGGGATTCCCAAAATTCATAAAAATTTAGTGGACCCACCTATGCGTGCCCTTGTCGATGGGAGAAGCTCTATCACCCACCCTTGCTCTAAAGTTGTTTACTACCACAAATTTGCAAAGACTCCTGGTCCTTCCTTCAAGCTATAAATGATGTTCCTTTCTCACCTTCCAATAACTTCCTTACCATCGATGTGGTAGACTTATATACGTCTATACCACATCAAGAAGCATTGGAATGGGTCGAGTTAATATTACTTCATTTAAATGCTTCGAAAGATGAAATTGAAGTAGTTACCCTTCTGCTGGACATCATCTTGTCCTCTAACTTTTTTATTTTCAACAACTGCTACTATTTACAGAAAAGGGGAATCGCTATGGGTTCACCCTGCGGTGGCAGTGTAGCCAACTTAGTGGTCGCCTACTGGGAAATGAACGTCCTCTTTAAGAACCCTACATTTAAAAATGTTAACCAATTTTATACTCGATTCTTGGACGACGTGTTCATTCTTATCCAGGGCGACCTTGACATTGCAACCAAGTTGGTCGAGGACATGAATGAGTCTTGCACCTTTTTAAAATTCACTTATAAATTTTCTCCCAGTGAAATTGATTACTTAGATGTCAAACTCATAAAAGATCCTTTTAATACCGGCATTTTTTCTAGCATTTACAGGAAGCACACCTATTGTAATGCTTTTTTGCATTTCACCAGCAGTCACCCATGGAAACAAAAAAGATCGATTGTTAAGGGCCAACTTGTTAGAGCCACCCGTATGTGTAATACATCTAAGGCCTTTGACGAGGAGTGCTCCACCCTCAAGAATATGTTCTTAAATAGGGGATACCCGGGTGAATTGATTGATAGCTTGATCGATGAAGTCTCCATGAAAAGGGCTTCAGGGTTTTACAAACCCCTCCTCGAGGGCGTCAAGTTAAACACCCCACAGACCCTTGACTTGGTTGATTTACCTACTGACTGTTTACCTATTGGTGTTTCTTCCTGCAACCTTGATGAGCCTATACAAAATTTTAAAGATCAGGCGGCTAGGTTCATTTTTACATATAGTAACCATGCTAGTATAGTGTGTTCCATTATTAGGAAAAACTGGCAGTTCATTTTAAATAATACATATTTGCTTGAAGCTTTGGGCACTTATCCCCTATTTGTATATAAAAGGGGCAAAAACCTTAAAGATCTACTGCAAACTTGGGACACACAAAACATAGCATCCAGACAAACTGGCACGTTTGCCTGTGGCATGTGCAACCAATGCAGATTAATAAAGGCAGGGAACTCCTTTACCATCAAAGATGAAAAATATTTCATCAAACATAAAATTTCCTGTGATACTAGGTCTGTGGTGTATATTGCCCTTTGCAATTGCTGTAAGGCATACTATGTTGGTAAAACTGACCGTAGATTAAGGGACAGGATTTACCAACATAGTTATGCCATAAAAAAGCAAAAGCTGGATAATGCCCTTTCAAAGCATGTTATGGATAATTCCGGGCACAGCTTTTGCTTTATGGGGATTGATACGGTAACCTTAGGAATAAGAGGGGGACCCCAACCTTTACTGTTGGAAATAAAAGAGTTGGAATGGCAACTGCTTCTTAACGCCTTTGCTCCACCAGGTTTAAACGAAGCATGCAATATTTCTGTAATACTAAAATATAAAAGTTATCTTAGATCTTGACTTTGAAGGTCATAAATTATTTGACACACTGTATTTGTGGGCGCTTTCTTTGGGGCATTAGCAAATATTTCATTATTATTTTATAAGTTTGCAAATGTCTAACATTAATACTCTTTTGGAGACTTTAGGCGCATTGACATTATGTTGCCACTTTTTAGTTGTCATTAATGCCCCATCTGGGGTTTTTGAGTAATTTTATATATATATATTTATATTTATATTTTTATTTTCATTTATACATTTATACAATTTTAAAATTATTAAGAATGTTTTATATGGACACAAATATTGCTTATATCTAGTACAACGGGGTTTGCTGGGTTGGTGATTGTGCACTTGTCATGTTTAGTTATGCTTTGGCTCCTTAAGATGGTAACGCCAGGTAAAACATTTATTTCACTTGTACCCTGGCGTCTGTTTAACTAAATAATGAATATGAGCTTTATCTGTAGAGGAAATGATGTCATTAGGCTATGTCCTATTTGTTATAAAGCATCTTGGTGCCTTATTTTTATTGTCTGAGGAAGCTACTGTTCAACAGTGGCGAAAACGCTCTTATTAAAAAACGTTAACCTGTCTTTGGCGTCCTGTGCTACATTCCGTTTTAGTGGTTTATTAGTGTTTATTCTTCTTTTGCTGTAACATTCTAATATGGAATTATTTTTTAAGCACTAAATGATACTAGCTAAGGCTCTTGCCACCCCTATAGTGCCTTTTTAAGGCAAGGTTCAAATGACAAACTCACCACCGTAACAGGTACAAGCAAGCAAAATCTGAGGGTAATGCTCCTCAATGCTAGAAGTCTAAACCTCAAAATGCACTCACTCGTGGTACTCCTTAAAATGGAGAACATCGACATCTGTGCAGTGACAGAGACCTTGTTCAAGGCTCCAGAGAGCACCCCTTCATTACCAGGCTATAATTCATACCACACCTTTCGGCCACCTAACCTGGACCTAAACACTAAAGGCAGAGGCATGTCCATATTCATTAAGGATATCCACACCTCCAGGCTAGTTGCTCAACATAATGCATCCGAGATTATCCAAGTGCAACTTATTCTGGGCAAGACCACAATCCAAATTGTAGCTTGCTACAGATCCACCACCATGCCCCAGGATTCCCACTCCTCATTTCTTGATACACTGGAAAATATTAGGGTACAACCTAGCACCCTAATAATGGGCAATTTCAACTACATCACCATTAACTGGAAAACTACTGAAGTACCAACCCTTTTGCTCAACGTTTTCTGGAATTCATAAATTCCAATGCCTTGGATCAACTTATCCACACCCCCACCAGGGGCAGCAATATCCTAGACCTGGTCATTAACAACATACTTGGTACATGGGCAACCAATGTTCCACAACAGAGGTCAATTCCTTGATTGGTCAGATCCCTCCACAAGCTAATCACCCTAGGCATCCACATCCCGCCCCCACCCCTATTAGGGAAACCACCGTAAATAATTTCTCCAAAGCCAACTTCATGCTTCTTAAGACAGAAGTGGCAAACTTCACGACACCCATGCAGACGGACAATAGAGGTACGACTGCTGAATCCTACACAAATGCACTTTATAAGCACTTACACAAGTGCATGGATCATGCAATCCCTAACAGAACCAAGATGCTATCCTCCAAAGAAAGGAAGCCAATCTGGTGGTCCCCTGCCATAAACAAACTCTACAACAGAAGAAAGAAACTGTTGCAAAAAAGAGTAAAATCATATGATTGGAGGAACTCCCTGGTCAGCCTCAGTAAAAAACTGAGATCCTTCATAAAATCCTCCAAAGCTAGTTACGAAAACAAAATTGCCACTGATTCTATAGACAACCATAAAGCATTCTATAGCTATATCAAGAATCTCAGTGGCAACACTCAGATCTGCTCTGAGTTACAGCACAATGGCACTAAATATACATAGGTTCATAGGTAGGCACTAGGCTATTGGCCCTAGGGCCTATATAAGCCTAGCCAAAATCGCACCCTGGCTTTCACCACCCAAGAAAATAATTTTCCTGTGCCACTGTCGAGCAGAGTCACAGAGGTGATCCCCATGGTGAATTTCCTATTTCCCATCCAATCATCAAGATTTTTCTTGAAGAGTGCTAATGAGGAGCTTTGTTTGATATAGATAGGTAGTTTGTTCCACAGTATGGGAAGTCTCTGGGACAGGAATCTATCCCTCCAGCATGTTCTGTTTATTGTAGTGACAAGGTTTAGGTCCCTAGAGTGTGTAGCTTGGAGGAATTGATATTTATTTAAGTGGAGCATGTCTAACAGCTCTGGGTTTAACATAGCTTTATATGTTAGGCAGAGATCGCATCTGAGTAGGCGATATGCGACGAAGTACAGCTGGAGTTTTTTGAGACGGTCTGTGTGGGGCATCTGTTTGAGGCCGGTAATCCTCTTTGTGAGGTATTTCTGCTGCCTTTCCAGTTATTGTAGATGTCTTGTGAGGTACATACCAGAAGGGGCATTGTACTCTATAATGGGTCTAATGAGTGACGAGTAGAGGGGAACAATGACCTCTTTTTTCCTGGATGAGAAGCCTTTTGTGATGAGGTGTGCCACGTAGAAGGAATTCCTGACTACTGTGGCGATGTGATTATCAAAGGAGAGACTATTGTCCACCTGTGTCCCAAGGTCTCTTATCACATTTTCGGTGTTAAGTAGACTGGCACCTATGTGGTAGCTCATGGGTACAGAGTTTTTACCAAAGGAGATGACAATGCACTTTTTGGCATTGAGCTTGAGGCCATGGCTCTGACACCAGGCATTTGTCTCAGTGAGGCCCTTTTGTAGGATGTCCACATCATTAGGAGCTTCAATTATGGCTCCTAGTTTGCAGTCATCTGTGAACTTCATCAGCCAAAGCCCTTCTGTGTTAGCCTGTACTTCAGAAAAGTAGATACCAAACAGGAGAGGACCCAGAACTGAGCCCTGTGGTACTCCACTTGTCACTGATTTGAAGTCAAATTTGGAGTCTGCTACTTTCACTGTGTGGGTCCTGTCAGTGAGCCAGTTGGCAACCCATCTTGTGACATATGAATTTATACATAGTTTAGTGAGTTTATCTATAATTCCAGAGTGGGAGATGGTGTCAAAAGCCTTGGCAAGATCTAGATAGGCTGTGTGAACCACCTTACCCTAGTCTACAGCTTTGGTGACTGCTTCAAAAAAGTCTATCAGGTTTAGGAGACATGATCTGCCTTTTACAAACCTGAACTGGGTGGGGTCCAGAGTTTGGAGATTACCAATGTCTTTGTGTATAAGATCCATGATGATACGTTCCATGGCCTTGCAGACCAGGCTCATTAGGCTAATGGGGAGGTAGTTCCCAGGATCCATGGTGTCTCCCCCTTTGTGGAGTGGGATAACCATCACTGTGCGCCATTCAGTGGGCACAAAGCCTTAGGTGAGGCTATAATTGAACATGGTGCTTAGGTGGGGTGCCAGTTCATTCTGCAGTTCATGTAGAATGCAGCTCGGGATGTTGTCAGGTCCCATGGATGCTGTGTTCTTGGCTTTGGAGAGTGCAGTTTTTACCTGTGCAGCCATGATTACAGGAACTTTGCATTCTTCCGGTATAGAGATGGGCCCTTTAGGGGGTGAGAGGTGAGTGAAGTTAGCACTGAACCTATCTGCCAGGATGCTGGCAATATCAGTTGCTTCTGTATATTTAGTGCCATTGTGCTGCAACTCAGAGCAGATTTGAGTGTTGCCATTGAGATTCTTGACATAGCTATAGAATGCTTTGTGGTTGTCTTTAGAATCAGTGGTGATTTTGTTTTCGTAACTAACTTTGGAGGATTTTATGAGGGATCTCAGCTTCTTACTGAGGCTGACCAGGGAGTTCCTCCAATTGTGGGATTTTACTCTTTTTTTGCAACAGTTTCTTTCTTCTGTTGTAGAGTTTGTTTATGGCAGGGGACTACCAGATTGGCTTCCTTCTTTTGGAGGATAGCATCTTGGTTCTGTTAGGGATAGCACAATCCATGCACTTGTGTAAGTGCTTATAAAGAGCATTTGTGTAGGATTCAGCAGTTGTACCTCTATTTTTCCATCTGCATGGGTGTCATGAAGTTTGCCACTTCTGTCTTAAGAAGCATGAATTTGGCTTTGGAGAAATTTTTTACGGTGGTTTCCCTAATGGAGGATGGGGGCGGGATGTGGATATCTAGGGTGATTAGGTTGTGGTTGGATATGACCAACGAGGAATTGACCACTGGTGTGGAACACTGGTTGCCCATGTTGGTAATGACCAGGTCTAATATATTGCTGCCCCTGGTGGGTGTGTGGATAAGTTGATCCAAGGTGTTGGAATTTATGAATTCCAGAAAATGTTGAGCAAAAGTGTTGATACTTGAGTAGTTTTCCCAGTTAATGGTGAGGTAGTTGAAATCACCCATTATTAGGGTGTTGGGTTGTACCCTAATATTTTCCAGTTTATCAAGAAATAAGGAGTGGGAGTTCTGGGGCATGGTGGGGGATCTGTAGCAAGTTACAATTTGGATTGCGGTCTTGCCCAGAGTTAGTTGCACTTGGATAATCTCGGATGCATTATGCTGAGCAACTAGCCTGGAGGTTTGGATATCCTTAATGAATATGGACACAACCCTGCCTTTAGTGTATCGGTCCAGGTTAGCTGGCCGAAAGGTGTGGTATGAATTATAGCTTGGTAATGCAGGGATGCTCTCTGGAGCCTTGAACCAGGTCTCTGTCACTGCACAGATGTCGATGTTCTCAATTTTAAGGAGTGCCTCGAGTGAATGCATTTTGAAGTTTAGACTTCTAGCATTAAATAGCATTACCCTCATATTTTGCTTACTTGTACCTGTTAAGGTGGTGAATTTGTCATTTGACCCTTGCCTAAAAAAGACATTATAGGAATGGCAAGAGCCTTAGCCAGTATCTGGAATCCCAAGGGCGACAGGTGCTGGCCATCTCTGGCAAAGCATCATGGTCTGTCGATCATGTCATCCCAGGCAGACAGATACTGGAGCTCCTTAGAATGACACCAGAAGCTTAGCCAATTGCTGAAGTCAATCATTTTGTCCTTGTACTGTGGTATCATTCTGGGTGATGGCAGGATGCTACTCAGGGCTAGCATCATACCTGCCTGGGCTACAAGATCAAAAAGCTCCTCCATGTCTCTTTTCATGTAGTCCAGGGAGATATGTCTCAGATCATTCACACCAACATGGACAATGACAAATTCATATTTGCACTTGTTGTGCAGTGACTTGAGTGCGTGCGCAATGTGGCGGATCCAGGCACCTGACAGGCAGCTGACAGTAACTTTCTCCTTGTTTAGCCCGGTGAGTGGAATATCAGTGTGCCTGACTATAGAATCACCTATGACTAGAGTGTTGGGTACATTATTATGCCTTATGGGCTGTGGTTGAGTGGCACACTGAGTTTGTGGGTTATGTGTCATTTGGGTTGTGTTGGGGAGTGGAGGTTGCTTGCGTTTCTGCTTTGGAGGTCTCTGTTGCTTGAGCAGATTTTTATTGAGAGCCTCGACGAATGTAGGTGTGTGTTTCATGTTTCTATGTGTGTGTTTTGGTGTTGTAGGTTTTGAGGGACTATGTGATGAGTGTGGTGTGATGCAAGTGTTTACCTTCTCCTCTTGACTATCTTGTCCAGTCTTGGGTGAAGAGAGCTTTGCTTCCAGTTTGGCTATATAAGTGCATCTCTCACAGGTTGTAGTGTTGGGTGGTACAAGGAGAGGGTCGTCTGTGTACATGAGGCAATTGCTGCATTGCCTCAAGATGCCCAGATTCATCAGGTAGACAGGAGAAAACACTGGGAGCTGACCCTTAGACATGCCTGGATAGGTGCTTATTTATTAAGTACTAAAAACTGTTTTCCTCTAGACAAGTGAGGAAAGTTGAGTGGTGTAGTAATTTGTAGCTTACTTATTGCTTACGAGTTCTGAACAAGTGCTGAGCTCAAAGAAAAAGATTTTAGTGCTAAAACTAAAAATCTGGCTAGTTCTAAGGGAAAATTTGAAGAGCAGACTTTATGGCATCGGGAATAGTTTAACCCTAGCTAAGTGGCGATGCATAAAGTGTATTTATTTTTAATATAACAGTAGCAAATGAGCAAACTGATTTAAACAAATTAACCAATTAACCAATGAAAAGCTAAAAACTGAGCCCCGTTCCAGCAGTCTTCGATCAGACAAGTTCTAACTGCACACTCCTGCCACTAGGGTCCAGGGGAACCTTCTCCAAAAAAATTGTCTGGATTAGTGCTCAAGTTATACAAACAAAGCTAGATTCAGCAGGTCTGAATTTAGTCTATGCTACAGCAAACAAGGCATACCAATTTCAGAAAGAAACAGTTCAAATAAGCAGGCATAATAAGCCTTTAACCAGAAACTCCAAGCTCAGAAGGGCAGAATCTACCCTCTCCTCCCACAAGAGTGCAGACCACACCTTCTTAATGTAAAATAACTGGCCCAAAGCTTAAGTGCTTAAACCAGAAATAATACACTTTTAGAATAACAGACCCTAAGCCTTCAATCAGCAACTCCCAACTTAGAAGGATGTAGCTACCTGTCCTGCCACAACAGTGCAGACCACAAACCTTCTTAATGTAAAACAACTGGTCTGAAGCCCAAGTACTTCAACCAAAGGCTTAGAATAACAGTTACAATTTAATCAGACTACTAGCAAGCAGTAATAAATAAAGCAGAATAAATGCAATTAAGTACTTTTAAGAACAAGCAACAAAAGCAAAATTATTACCTTATTTTGCTTTTGCTGTTTGTTCTTAATTTATAAGGTAATAAAGTAGGAAGAAACACAAATACAGAACCAACTGATATTGCCAGCATCCTGGCAGATAGGTTCAGTGCTAACTTTACCCCCCCTCACCCCCCAAGGGGCCCATCTCTATACCAGAAGAATGCAAAGTTCCTGTAATCACGGCTGCACAAGTAAAAACCACACTCTCCAAAGCCAAGAAGACAGCATCCATTTGACCTGACAACATCCCAGGCTGCATTCTACATGAACTACAGAACTAACTGGCACCCCACCTAAGTACCATGTTCAATCATAGCCTCACCTTAGGCTTTGTGCCCACTGAATGGCACACAGCGAAGGTTATCCCACTCCAAAAAGGTTGAGCCACCACAGACCCCGGGAACTACCGCCCCATTAGCCTGACGAGCCTGGTCTGCAAGGCTATGGAACGTATCCTCATAGAACTTATAAACAATTGGTAATCTCCAAACTCTGGACACCACTATGTTTGGGTTTGTAAATGGCAGATCATGTCTCCTAAACCTGATAGACTTCTTTGAAATGGTCACCAAAACTGTAGATGAGGGTAAGATGGTTCACACAGCCTATCTAGATTTTGCCAGGGCTTTCAACACCATCCCCCACTCTGGAATTATAGATAAACTCACTAAATTAGGTATAAATCCCTATGTCACAAGATGGGCTGCCAACTGGCTCACTGACAGAACCCACATTGTGAAAGTAGCAGACTCCAAATCCAACTTCAGACCAGTGACAAGTAGAGTACCACAGGGTTCAGTCCTGGGTCCTCTCCTGTTTGGTATCTACTTCTCTGAAGTACAGGCTAACACAGAAGGTTTTTGGCTAACAAAGTTTGCAGATGCCTGCAAACTAGGAGCCATAATCGAAACTCCTAACAATGTGGACAGCCTACAAAAGGGCCTCACTGAGACATATGCCTGGTGTCAAAGCCATGGCCTCCAGCTCAGTGCCAAAAAGTGCATTGTCATCCCTTTTGGTAAAAACTCTGTACCCATGAACTATCACATAGGTGGTAGTCAACTTAACACCAAAAGTGTGATAAGAGACCTTGGGACACAGGTGGACAGTAGTCTCTTCTTTGATAATCACATCGCCACAGTAGTCAGAAAATCCTTCTATGTGGTACACCTCATTACAAAAGGTTTCTCATCCAGGAAAAAAGAGGTAATTGTTCCCCTCTACTCATCACTCATTAGACCTATTATAGAGTACAATGCCCCTTTTGGTATGTACCTCACAAGACATCTACAACAACTAGAAAGGTCACAGAAATACCTCACAAAGAGGATTACCAGCCTCAAACAGATGCCCTATGCAGATCGTCCCAAAAAACTCCAGCTTTACTCCATCGCATATCACCTACTCAGAGGTGATCTCTGCCTAACATACAGAGCTATGTCAAACCCGGAGCTGTTGGACATGCTCCACTTAAAGAAATCCCAGTCCCTGTGAGCTATACTCTCTAGGGACCTAAACCTTGTCACCACAATAAACAGAACATGCTGGAGGGATAGATTCCTGTTTGAGAGACTTCCCATACTGTGGAACAAACTACCTATCTATATCAAACAAAGCTCCTCATTAGCACTCTTCAAGAAAAATTTTGATGATTGGATGGGAGATAGGAAATTCCCCCCAGGATCACTTCTGTGGCTCTGCTTGACAGGGGCACAAGAAAATAATTTTCTTGGGTGGCAAAAGCCAGGATACCTTTTTGGCAGGCTTATATAGGCCCTAGGGCTAATAGCCTAGTACCTACCTATGAACCTAAGTACTTAGATAATACATTTGGGAATAAAACAGTAATCTGGGTTATGCACAGGGGGTTCTACCTTTCATTCTATGGAAGTGTTTTTCATCTTCTGTACTGAATGCAAGCTGTAACTTCAGAAATATGGTAAGACTTTTGTCCAAATCATCTTTGTTTTGTCATTCAGGCCTATAGTACCCTTTTTGTATACTTCCAGTTAACACCTATAGCTCCTTATGGCGTCCAGACCTTTCTTGGGCATGCCTTTTTATCAAAGTGACTTGCCATCTTATAACAGACATAAATAGAAAGGGCAAGGATTTATTAATAAAACAACTCTAAGATTGCTAATCTAGGATGTCTGGCAGTAGAAAAGTCCTGATTATATTATGTTTTTTAAGTTGATTTTTCAGAAAATACACTGGAATGCAAGGATGTGTGCAGGCTGTAAGAGGTGCAACATTCCACAGCACAAAGGTGTTAATGAGTTAAAATTTGACTTGGAAAGTGTGCAGGTAGCTTTTCTCTACAGTGCTATACACTGCTAATATAAATCATTTTAAGAAGAAAAGAGTGATCCTGACATGATAAACCCAAGCCATTAAGACTAGCTTACTAGTTACATTTTCTGGTCCGATTTTCTACGATATTAAATGTTTATCTATTTACATTCTTTATAAACACCTAATAAGAGTATGAAGAAGACACACATATGCATCAAGCTGCCCCTAAAATCATACATTAACACATATCCCTTAGACTTGTTGGCACATAATTCATTGATAAAGATGTGAACTTTATTTGAAATGTGTGAAGCTTTTCTCCCCGGGCCTCTACTGAAAATGGACATATATCCAGCTAGACTAGCCCGGTCAACAAATGTAAAATAAAATAAAATAAATAAACCTCTGCATTCATATTTTGAGAACTTGTACCCAGTAACTATTATAACAAAATATACTCCTGAAGTAAAACAGACTGCATAATGGAGAAACATCCAGCAGGTGGCCTCTGTTACAAACCTGAAGACAGCTTACCTTTAATCAAAGGATTAGTTGTATGTGAGAGAATGCCTTGCTAGAGTTTAACGCTGCAGCTACAGTGACACATAGTGGTACAATGGTACAATGCACCCAACTGTTTCAGTTCTTTTCTTCAAAATCCTTCTGATAAAATGTTTATATACAGCAAAAAAAAAATGAACAATAAAACATTACAAAGAATAAGAACAGCATTGTGGCAAACATACAAAAGCTATTTCAATTATTTATGATGCACACAGAAGTATTATGCATAAATTTAGAGGAACATTTAATATTTACAATGGCCAATAAAAAAAGTTGGCAAATCCCATTTACAGAATTCCAGTATTTGCTTTGTACGCTCTGTATTAGACAGTTTCTGATTCTTCACACAATCACCTCTTCTGCACATAATATAGATATTCAGTTGTGGGAAGCAATGCTGCCAAGCCATTAAAAACAACTGTTCTGTAGCGTAATGTGTATCGTAACTGAGTTAATTTAATAATGCAGCATCTTAATATCAGCTCATTTAATTTTATTTTACATTTGTGTACCAGAGTAGTGCACTGATCCCAGTGGAACATTTACAGGCACAGCCTGGGTGAGCATATTACAATGTAACAAAGATAGAAAGTTGCATACAGTGTAATACAGAGATAGTGAGCTATATATCTATCTATACAAACATTGACCTTTATATAAATTGTACACGTGAGAAATTCAACTTAAATTAATTTGGAAATACCATCAGTAGAAGATGAAATGGTAGAAGCATTCAAGACATATTTTAGGGATCAGCTTCATACAGATGATGAATAGTCTTACCTGAAGTGTAAACTTTCCGGACCTCATCTATTCAAGTGCAGATGAGGTGGAGAAACTGACTTTAGAAGATCTGGTGAGGAGAGTGACTATTCTGTAACATACTTTCCTACCAGACATTTAGGAGAATATTGCAAACAAAAGCTGTTGGCTTCAGAAGGTTGAGCAATCAGATTTGAGAGGGCATAGAATGATTAGAGCAGGAGACATGCTTGGCATGGGATTATAGCGAAGCCTGAGAAAAGCAATACAGGAATTAAAAGAGCTGTGAAAAAAAATAGCTAGCAAAAATGGAGAATGGAGAAGTTTTAGCCCTATGCATATTTACATTTTTTGTCTTGTTCTTAATAGTTGTATGCATGTCATTTATGTAACTCATACTTGAAGAGTCACAGAAACTGGACTCAAATTCCTTGTAATTGTGCATACTTGGCCAATAAATGTAATTTTGATTCTGATTCTAAAAGGTGGTTAACAACTTACAAGCTAAACGGGTGTGATGTTTAAGGACCAAGAAACAGTGGAAGTACATTTGTACAGAGCTGGTCAGAAAGGCCAAAGCAGATACAGAAACAACATATTGCTCTGATGGGAAGGGCATGAACTTTTTACAAATAAACCAGTGAAAGCTGAAAGGCTAAGCCTGAAATTACTATGTTAGGAATTAGGGTAGCATAGTACATGGAGCAGGCATACATAATTGCTGAGCACTTTTTAGTGCCATTTTCTTAAGCAGTCTTCAACTAGCAAACTAGAACTGCATAGCACAATAGAAACAAAATTAAAAAAAAAATATTCAGCAAACAATGCAATGTACTAAAGCTGTCTAATAATGAAAACCTGTGTTGTTTAAGCACCTACTGTCCATTTCAAAGTTTGCACTTTTCATCCATGCAACCAGTCTGTAAACAACAGTGGTTTTCATTAAGTGTCATTTACCAAGCAACAGACACATTCTTTGCTGGTTCATTTCAATGTTAACTACACTGTTCCTTCTAATTACCATCTTATCATCTCATTTGTAACATGAGATCATATCATTTTTGGGAAAAAATGAATATGAAAGATGTCAGGCTATTGCAGAGGAAGGGTCTCATAAACATCCCCAAATTGCAACCTAACACATGTCCATATATGCTAACCAGTGGCAGCACTGGTTAGTGTATGTTTACATACACGAACCAGTGCAGCCACTTATTAACTAACCTTTGCCTTCCTTTACTTGTTAGCAAGGCACTTTTACATTTATATATTTCCATATTGTACTACTGATGTTATCTGTTATTAGGATTACTTTTGTTTTCCATTTTCTTGTTACATTTTTCCAGCAGTGAAAACAAGACTACTACACTCCAAAGTTATGTGCATTCAGCTCTTTCTCTGGCTTTAGAATTATATCTGCAAGTGTTAGACTGAAAACCTGCATATCTGTATTGTAGTCTACTCAGTGTGCAAAATTATTTATGAACTTATTGCCACCTATATATTCTGAAACACCTTGATTTTGTGGCATATTAGTGTAGCAAACAAAGCTGTCTCCAATTTTTCTTGATGTATTTCTAGCTCCAGGGCATTTTCCTAGAACATCATTATAATATCAGACACTAGTTTATTCAGTTAACATAATTTTACAATAGATCCCATTAAGATGTTTCCTAGTGGCCTCCTCTTATCGAGTTCCAAAGGCATAGATCGTGGATACTCTTAAACAGGATGGCCATCCAGTTTTGATATCTTAGCCCTGCCACTAGTTGACTATACTGTAAGTAATCAGTTTGCTTAAGATTAAACCTAATCCTGCATTTTTCCACAGATATATGTCCATCAGCTTCTTATAAATGCTTCCCTAATCCAGCATCATAGAATTCTATAAGGGATAAATCAGCCAATAAAACTCTACTAACCTTGTTAAAACCCATCTGATGTGAGTCCCTACTGCCATTAGAAGCAAGTAGCAATTGTCCCTGTTGCCTAACCTATTGCCATATATATCATACAGAGAGATTCACTGCCAGTGTCCTTCCAGCAAAACCTGTATCTATCCATTTTCCAGAGCTATAATCTTAACTGAGCTGCCCTAAAGTACAGCTCATATTTGGGCAGGTAGGCTTAATCCTGTCATTTTACTTGACAAACTCATTTTTCCCAGGCAGACTACTTTTGCTTTTTGTCAACTCACATCAAACACAAGGTCACACTTTCTATACACCTGAAAAACTCCTGGATTCCAGTGGAATGGCCTGGAAATTATACAAAGTCAGAGGTTTTATGAATAGCTATACAATATGTATTCACTGGGGTAGAACCAAAGAAGGGGTCTCCAGTTTATAAAGTAAACCCCACACTTTCTCAAAGAACACCTCATACTGAGCTTTGACTGTCTTCTGTGGTGATGAGATGAACACACCCCTACATATTCAAAAGAAAAGTGGCACAAAGGGTAAGGTCATGATAAGGAAATAAATCAACATTTAAGGTAAGAGCATTGGTCTTCCTCTGATGCATTCACTTACAACTTCCCAAATCATTCCAATATCTCAGACAATATCTACATATCTTTGTCAAGTACAGTCAGGTACCTCAACCAATAAATCATAAATCTTAAATCATTGTTGCTCTCTTGTTCTGAACTGCGCATTTCTTATCTCTTCTCTCCTTACTCACATATTTTATTTTGATTACATTCCTTTTAATTACCAAGATGACCCAGCTGGGTTAAAAGCCTATTTTCAGGAGAGACCTGGAGGGAAAGTTCTGTGTAAAGTTATTTCTCAATATTAACAGAAATATAAACATTTTACATAAGAATTTAGCCCGGTTGCTCAGCTGATAAGTTGAAAGAAATTATGTTATCCTAAGAAAGTCAAAATTTGACAAGCTAACTGCTTACACTAAGTTGATAAATAACATATATACAATTTTATAGATACAACAAGTTACAACATAGGTTCATAGGTGTGTGCTAGGCTAATGGCCCTGGGTCTTTACAAGCCTAGCCATAGGATTACCCTGGCATCATGCCACCCGACCTTAGTTCCCAGTGCCACTGTTGAGTAGAGCCACTGGAGTTATCCCCAGGGGAAATTTTTTATTTCCCATGCACTAATCGAGATTTTTCTTGAACAGGGTCAGCGAGGTGTTCTGCTTGACATGTATGGGAAGTCTATTCCATAGCATGGGCAGTCTCTGGGTTATGCACCTGTCCCCCCAGTATGTTCTGTTGATTGTGGTAATGAGGTTGCGGTCTCTGGAGCGTGTGGTGTGGAGGGATTGGGATTTCTTTAGATGTTGCATTTCTAATAAAGCTGGGTCAGACATGGCTTTGTAAGTCAAGCAGAGATTGCCTCTAAGTAGGCGATATGAGACAGAGAATAGTTGTAGTTTTTTTAGTCTGTCCATACAGGACAAGTGTTTAAGGCCTAGGATCCTCTTTGTGAGGTACTTTTGTGGCCTCTTCAGTTGTTGCAGGTGTCTAGTGAGGTATATGCCAAATGAGGTATCGTACTCAATGATTGACCTAATGAGGGAAGAGTAGAGGGAGACAATGACCTCTTTCTTCCTGGATGCAAAACCCTTAGCAATGAGATTCTGACCACAGTGGCAATGTGGTGATCAAAACAGAGGTTGCTGTCAACCTGTGTTTCCAGATCTCTTATAACACCTTCTGTGTTCAGTGAACTATCATTGATGTGGTAATCCATGGGAACTGGGTTTTTCCCAAAGGAGTGACGACACAGTTTTTGGCATTGAGCTTAAGGCCATGGTTCTGACACCAGTCGTTGGTCTCAGTGAGGCCATTCTGTAGGATGTCAACATCACTTGGGGAGTTATTAATAGCTCCTAACTTGCAATCATCTGTGAACTTTGTCAGACAGAGTCTGTTCGTGTTGGCCTGGACTTCAGAGAAATAGATACCAAACAGGAGAGGACCCAGGACTGAACCCTGTGGGACTCCACTCGTGACTAGTCAGCAATCTGATTTGGAGTCAGCTACTGTTACACTGTGGCTTCTATCTGTGAGCCAGTTTGCAACCCACCTAGTGATATAGGGGTTAATGCGTAGCTTAGTGAGTTTTTCTATGATTTCTGAGTTGGGGAATGGTATCAAAGGCCTAGGCCAGATCAAGGTAGGTTGTATGAACCACCTTGCCTTCATCCACAGCTCTCAAACTCTATGTGCAAGACATCTGGACAAAGCCAAAATAATTGTGTGTGTGTGTGGGGGGGGCAAAGGTCCAAAATCAAGTACATACTTTAAATATTCCTCTTATAAAGCTTAAAGAGTTGTTAGAAATATAAGGTTTGTATTAGTATGCATTTTCTGAAGGATATGCTATCTAAAACTCAAATGTATGTCATTATTTACTGACTTCAGTTCTCAATGATTTGCCAGAAAGCCACAGATTTTATGAGGATTAGACCAAACCATGATTCAAAAATCTGGTCAGTTGAGAGGTATGATGTCTAGTTATGGTATGTTATGTCTCTTTTAACATGACTACAATATAACCCATACAAGTAGAAACAGTAAATTATAGGAAAGAAACAGTGAGCAATGCTGATAACAGTAAATATAAAGGGGGGACGAGAGTTTGTCAGGAGTATATAGTTCAGTGCAGAGAAAATCTGGAATTGGAAAAATAAAAAAGGAAGGCGAGTTTGACAGAAATAATCAAAGTATAATAATATAATAACTCAGCTATAGTGCTGGTAGGGAGACATGAAGAGTGTATTTAAGTGATGGGGTACATGTAGCTTGGTGCACAAGGTGATGAAAGGAAGTTGCAGGAGTGGCAAGATGAGAAGGTCATGCTAGGAGAGAATTAGACCTGGAGTAAGGCAAGAACAAAGCCACTTGCTTGTTAGATGGTGCTTGAGCTGTGATTTGATTAAAAAAATGGCATTTGCTACAGATCTAATGTATAAAGGTATAGCATTCCATGGTGTGGCAATAATATATGCATATAAGGAGTCACCTACAGTGTTGAGTGATGTTGCTGTACTGAGTAGAGATTTATCTTGGGAATGCATTTCTCTTTGGGGGAATAACATTCTATAATGCTGTTTAGAGTTGGACAGCTTTAAGGCTTATAAGTTAAGTTGTGAACCATGGTAATTTGGGTTAGAAATAGGAGGTGTGGTACTTCTTGAGGGCTAGACAGTGATGAGTTTTGTAGTGATGATTTGCAAAAAATTTGGAAGTTTTCCTATAACATTGGTGCAATTCATTATCAGTGAGGTTTGGAGATTATATAAAATAAAAAGGTGTTGTGGCTGGAGAGTAAAAAATACACTGCTTTTTACTCTCCAGCCACAGCACCTTTTTATTTTATATTATTGTTCTTTTGGGTCTGTTTGATTCCACCACTTTCTTTTTGTGCTTACAGGTTTGCAGATTAGTAAGAATTTGGGCAGCATAGAGCATGGATGGCAGTAGGAGTAGCTATGCATTTTCCATCTGTATCATCTGTATCAAAGAAAACTTTTGATCTATATAGAGAGTCTAGTTTTTGATGATTTTTTATTAGCTTAGATATATGATGATTAAATTTAATGAAGTCATTAATAATGTTGCCAATTAATTTTGTCTGGTTTATCAGTTCAATCACTTTATTGTCGCCAGAGGTAATGGTGAAAGAGGATTTTTGCATTGAGAGTTCCTTAGATGCAAAAAGGATTAATTTTGTTTTTGGGGGAAGGTTAGACGAAGTTGTGCATTATTTAGCCAGGTTTTGACAGAAGAACTGGATTGTTAAGTGAGGTCTTAGAGTTTAGGAAGAGGATTTGCTGAGCAAATCAGAAAAGAGTCTTCAACGTATTGAACTGTGAAACTATAAAACTTTTAAACTGAACTTATGGCAGGTCTTCCTCCTTTATATTTCTCTGTTCCCTTTTTCATACGCCATCCCCAGAATGCTTCCACTTTTCCTTGCTCTCCAGCTTTACTCAGTGCAAGGAGTCGTGTACATCATGATGATAGCTCTTCTAGTGCAGCTGTCCCTGTTAGAATGCAACCGGGTTGCTGTCCTTAGGGATTGCCACAGTGGGCTTGGTATCTTGTTGGGGATTTAAGATGCAGTGATTGTGCTTTTCAGCTGTAACGCTCTACAGTAAAGTGTTGCTACAGCCTTCTGGTTTTGGCATTGTAGCTCGCAGGGAAATGTCTCGCGAGCTGCACACCAGAATTCATATCAGTGATTCCTATTAAATAAATATATATATATATATATATATATATATATATATATATATATATGTGTGTGTGTGTGTGTGTGTGTGTGTGTGTGTGCATAAATATATATATATATATATATATATATATATATATATATATATATATATATAAATAAATAAAAATAAATATATATATATATATATATATATATATATATATATATACACACACACACATATACATACATATATTTGTGTGTATATATGCATATTTTTTGTGAGAATATTATGCAAATTAAAATAATAGTGCACTAGGTTCACCAAAGATAAATAATTCTATTGTTTAATTGACATTGTTAGTAAAAAAGGGGGTGTATTGTGATACGTTTTAAAATAATTATTTTAGTGTTATGGGTATGCTTCATGGCATCATTTTAATGTGTTACTGCAATATGTAAAACGGAAAGTAAAAAGAAAGAGCTAAACATAGAATGAAAAGCCTCAGCTATTATTTCATATAGATGACATTGTGTGGAAAAAGGTGCACAAGACAAAAGTATTGACGGCCTGCTCCAATCCACATTTGCAAATGCCATCTATTTAGAAAACGTATGTCATTTTTCAAAACAGAGTTGACTGCAAGCTCAAAATACACATGGGTGGAGTGCAGAAAAAAAAAACGAAGGCCTTAAGAAAGGTGTAACAATAGCAGTTGTGGTTTAAATTAGCGACAATCAATTGGAATAGCAAGTGTGTGACATCTAGACAGAGGAAGGAGGACGAGGAGACCTGGTGGTGGAATGAGGAAGTACAGGAGAGCATACAGAGAAAGAGGTTGGCAAAGAAGTGGGATTGTCAGAGAGATGAAGAAAGTAGGCAGGAATACAAGGAGATGAGGTGCATGGCAAAGAGAGAGGTGGCGAAGGATAAGGATAAGGCATATGAAATGATATATGAAAGGTTGGACACTAAGGAGGGAGACAGAGGAACCGAGCTAGTAAAGATGTGCAGCAGGTAAAGGTGATAAAGGATAATGAGGGAAACGTACTCACAAGCGAGGAGAGTGTGTTGAGCAGATGGAAAGAGTACTTTGAGGGGCTGATGAATGAAGAGAATGAAAGAGAGAGAAGGTTGGATGATTTGGGGATAGTGAATCAGGAAGTGCAATGGATTAGCAAGGAGAAAGTAAGGACAGCTATGAAGAGGATGAAGAATGGAAAGGCTGTTGGTCCAGATGACATACCTGTGGAAGCATGGAGGTGTTTAGGAGAAATGGCAGTGAAGTTTTTAACCAGAGTGTTTAATGACATTTTGGAAAATGAGAGGATGCCTGAGGAGTGGAGAAAACGTATTTTGGTACCAATGTTTAAGAATAAGGGTGATGTGCAGAGCTGTAGTAACTACAGAGGGATAAAACTGATCAGTCACAGCATGAAGTTATGGGAAAGAGTAGTGGAAACTAGGTTAAGAAGAGAGGTGATGATTAGTGATCAGCAGTATGGTTTCATGCTGGAAAAGAGCACTAAAGATGCGATGTTTGCTCTGAGAGTGTTCATGGAGAAATATAGAGGTCAGAAGGAGTTGCATTGTGTGTTTGTGGACTTAGAGAAAGCATATGACAGGGTGCCCAGAGAGGAGCTGTGGTATTGTATGAGGAAGTCGGGAGTGGCAGAGAAGTATGTAAGAGTGGTACAGGATATGTACAAGGGTAGTGTGACAGCGGTAAGGTCTGCCGTGGGAGTGACGGATGCATTTAAGGTGGAGTTGGGATTACATCAAGGATCACCTCTGAGCCCTTTCTTATTTGCAATCGTGATGGACAGGTTTACAGACGAGGTCAGACAGGAGTCCCCGTGGACTATGATGTTTGCAGATGACATTGTGATCTATAGTGAGAGTAGGGAGCAGGTTGAGGAGACCCTGGAGAGGTGGAGATATGCTCTATTGAGGAGAGGAAAGAAGGTCAGCAGGACTAAGACAGACTATTTGTGTGTGAATGAGAGGGAGGATAGAGGAATGGTGAGGATGCAGGGAGTAGAGTTGGCAAAGGTGGATGAGTTTAAATACTTGGGATGAACAGTTCAGAGTAATGGCGAGTGTGGAACAGAGGTGAAGAAGAGAGTACAGGCATGATGGAGTGGGTGGAGAAGAGTGCCATGAGTGATTTGTGAGAGACGCGTACCAGTAAGAGTGAAAGGGAAGGTCTACAAGAGGGTAGTGAGACCAGCTATGTTATATGTGTTGGAGACAGTGGCATTGACAAAAAGCCAGGAGTTAGAGTTGGATGTGGCAGAGTTAAAGATAAAGATTTGCACTGGATGTGATGAGCATGGACAGGATTAGGAATAAGTATATTAGAGGGTCAGCCCAGGTTGGACGGTTTGGAGACAAAGCCAGAGAGGTGAGATTGCATTGGTTTGGACATGTGCTGAGGAGGGATGCTAGGTATATTGAGAGAAGAATACTAAGGATGGAGCTGCCAAGTAAGAAGAAAAGAGGAAGGCTTAAGATAAGGTTTATGGATGTGATGAGAGAGGACATGCAGGTGGTTGGTGTGACAGAGCAAGATGCAGAGGACAGGAAGAAATGGAAACAGATGATCCACTGTGGTGACCCCTAACAGGAACAGCCGAAAGAAAAAATAAAAAGAAGAAGGAAGTGTGTGTTATGGGAACCTTAGTAACCAGAAAGCATAAGTAAAATTAATGGCTTAACAGTGCACCATTTATCATCACTGTTGACGCAAATATTGTACAAATGTAAGAACTTTAAGAGTTAACCCTGAATCCTGAAACATACAGTGGAGTCATAAATGCTACATGTATTGAGAGCTTTCAAAACTAAAATTTAAGAAGCTACCTGCACCCTGTTAACCACCCTAATCTGTGAACTATACCATCAGCTTCAGCACCTAATTTAACAGCCCAAGCCCATAGGGTCTAATAGAATGTAATGCACTCAAATTTTATAAATAGGATGGCTGTGTACCAGAATATTTAACTCATGTCAAGTGAAGTGCCCAATCACTAACCAAAACCTAAAGAAAAAAACACCGAAAAGATATTGGACTGGTGATCTGCAGAAACGAAAAAAATGGTGCTCAATTAGATTATGGAAGTCAGAAAACAACCTTTTCTCAAAAGTAATCTCATGTGAATTTATATATTTCTGGAGTTCAAAACAATTACATAAAAAGAGCTATGAGACAGTATTATCAAAAATCAGGGTGTGTATAGGAATAAGAGAATGCAGTGTATATAATTAATACTGGACTGCATCTAGAAAGCAAACTGATAGTGTTTTGAAAGAATGAAAAGACGTTCATAGACATCCTTACATGCAATATACAAGGGTGAACTCAGATATACTCTTTGTATTCAAAGAATTAAGTGCATTTATTCTGATCATCACTCAAAAAGGCACCTATATCAAAGTTAAAAAACTGTTGAAGGAAATATCATGTTCTAGATAACCCCAGCAGATGTCATTAGTCCTTGTTTCTTTATGCATATGATCCCTTTTTAGCCTTACTAGTTCAACACACTATTAAGTTATTCTTATTTGCAGAAATATTCCCAGATGTCTGAAAAATAGCAAATATTATTGCAGTACCAAAGCAACAGCAGCAATCTAGTGTAGTGCCTTTCAGACCGTTATCTCTATTCTCACTATGTTCTCCAAAATTTTGGAGAAAGCAGTAGCTTCAGTCAAGCCAGGGTGTTTGAAACTCAAATGACCATGAGGTCTGTATGAGAACTAGCACAGTCTGCCAACAGCTGCAATCTCCAAAACAAAAAGAAAGGTAGTTAGTACCACTAAGAATCTAGCATAGTAGTTTCCCTCACTCGGAAATGAATTATGCTGATTTAAGAACTACTAAAGCCTGAAGGCTGAAAGTCTGAGATACCTTGTCAAACCTATAACCTATTAAGTGATCAGTAACATGGCTTTAAACTTGTGCATAGCACTGTTGTACTTCTTTGTTACATACTAAATCCCAAAAACCATGGATAGTAGAAAATGATTGGATCAGTTTTTAACCTGACAAAAGAAAGGCCTTTGACAGTCAAACATGATGAACTGCAAAAAGTGGCAGTGTGTGTCCTTACTGAAGCAGTAATTCATTGATTCACAAACCTTCTGTATAGAAGAACGTTCCATTTCCTTTAACCATAAAACAATGAGTAAAAAGGTCACACGCTAAAACAATGAGTAAAAAGGTGGAAAAGCAAAAAAAAAACTTCCTTTACTATAGGGAGTATTGCAATTCGCTGACCTTGAAACCAACTGTTTCACACTTTTCCCAAACTCTCCTTCTTTCAGCCTTAGAAACAGCAGCAATATTCACTCCATGCAGATAATATAGTAATCTGTGATGCTGATCGATTACAAAATGAAAGTGCTGCCAAGCAAAGCTCTCAACTTTTACCAACTGAATTTGCAACAAAGTGAAAAATAACTAAGGAAAAGACCCCAAGTTAGGGACATATTTTAAATGTTGGCACTATTATCTTAGAAATTCTCAAAACTATTTCCAATTTTAGGAAGAGTGGAACAAAACTTTGAGAAACGTCTCCCTACAAAACAGGGACAGTTAAGAGGTCTGCTGCTAAGCTTGCAAACAAAGTTGGACAACACTACATTTTGCTGCAGCATTCCGTGTTGTAGATGAGCCTCAAGAAGACCAAACCTATGCTATCTGGCACCCAACAATTGCCCCATTAGTTAGAAGATTAAGAAAATTATGGGTCAGTAAGTTGTCTCTTTGGAACATGTATAGACCTATAAGTACATTGGTGTATCATCAGATCATTCTCTAACCTTTAATCATCACTACCAATGAATGTTAAACTTTCTTAAAAAAGAAGCAAGACAGGTTTTGGCAAAAAGTATCTTACACCCTGCTTTAGGATATGCTCTGCTAGTTATGACTACAACTCCAGAAAAAAACATAGCAGTTTACAGTAAATATAGAACAAACTCTGCAGATTTGTCATGGATCCACCTAAGACGCAGCACGACTACCATGCTACTCACTGTAGGGTGACTGTCTGTAATAAAGTGAGAAAGCACCATTTTTGCATTCTGATGTACAAAACTGGTCTGCCAAGACGAAGACAGGTATCTTCACAAAGTCACATGTCTGAAAATACTACACATAGCCTTAATGTCCACTGTTTCTTCTGGATTGTTATTGAACATAGTATAGCTTTACTTAATGTGTGTTGACGAAACTTTCTCACTTAATGGTTTCAAACATGGAATTCTCTTCTCAGCAAAATAACACTTGCAAGCACTGCCAGCTTTCTTATAAAAAAACTAAAATGATTATTGAATACAGATACACCTTACATCTGTCACCTAATCTTTGCCACCCAATGTACAGGTCTTTCAGTTCACCCGTTGTATAACTATTTTCTGTCTTCAAATAAATCTGAGATTAGGAGTTGTGCTAACAATATTATTTTTAGATGTTTTACTTATTTAAAGTTTGCTTAACATCATTGTTATAGTGCATTAATTAATCCTGGTAATTGTTAGTGAATGGATGGTGCAGTGGTGTAGTGGCTAGCGCTGTTGCCTCACAGCAAGAGGTTCTCTGGTTCGATTCTCGGCTGGGTTACCTTCTGTGTGGAGTCTGCATGTCCTCTCTGCATTTGTGTGGGTTTCCTCTGGGTGCTCTGGTTTCCTCCCACATTCCAAAGACATGCAGTAGGTGGTCTGGACACTCTAAATTGGCCCTAGGTGTGAGTATGTGCATGCAAGTGTGTGGTGTAGCCTCTGGGGAGAGTTGGGCCTGAGGCTAGCAACCCAACCCTGTAAAACCCATACCTGCTATGGAAACAATGAGTGCTGAACGGTGCTCGTTGCCCAATGTGCTAAATGCATGGGAGCGGATCCAGGAGGAATTGTTAGTGAGGACATACTATACATGCATCAAATTGCAAATCTGAAACACTGAAGCACCTCATTGCTAAAGGGCACATACTGTCTCTCAAAACCAAATATTCTCCTTACTTTGTGATAGCATGACCTTCAAGTTAGTAAATTTAAATTTAGTTTATGGTTGTAGATGTGCAGCAGATGATATCTGGGGGTGAAGTACCATCCCCACATCCATACTATGTTTGCTTAGACACTAACTGGATAAGCCCCTTGGACATAAGTGTCTCTTTTCAGGGGCAACCCACAAACACTGTCTGGTTAAGTATCTTGCTTAAAGTCACACAGTAGGCAAATGTAGGTGGACAAAATCATACCTTTTACCCTGGGCACAGGAAGTTTAGAGCCTTAGTACTCTGCACTAACTACAACACTAAATAGGCCAAGTCTAAAGTCTCACTACTGAACAGAAATAATTTGTTTTGCTACAAAATCATGTATCATAATATTTCTAAGTAGTGAGGTGGTCCAGCATTAATACCAGTCCCTATAATTTTACTAAAGTTTGGTACAAGCTCTCTTGTTTCTATTAACTAAGTTATGATTGAATAGGAACTGAAGTTATTAAACCTACTATACTACTATAGGTGTACAGGGCAGATTGTTGTGTGAACACTGCACTAGCATACAAATTTTAATACTAATTTACTGCATGAATTCTCTCAACTAGTTTAAACTTAAGGCAGCAGATGTTGGCAATTAAGTGCAGCTGCATGATGGTGATTGCTCCCCCAATCTCAGAAACAGTGAGGCAGCTCTGCAGAAAGTTGGTATGAAATACAGCATATATTACTTTTTACCTTCACTGCTTGCTGCAGACATTTCTATGTCTGAGCTTATACATATCATGTACAAAGTAAAACGTGAACTGGTGCATGTTCCTGTGTTGTATGGAATGTGCTGTTATTCATCCTAAATGAGCTCTTCGCTATACAGAGGCACAAGCAGTCTTTTAATAAATAATCACTAGAACCACTGTACAAGCTCTTTCTACACTACTGGATGTAATATTAATAAATATCCCCAATAAATCCCAACACAGAATTATATTAATGTAACTTGCTCACTGACCAAACTCCATTATGTCTTTTTGGTATTTCGCATCACACAAAAATAAATACCAAAAACAATTTCCACAAGACCATTCCCCTGAACAGCCACAACAAAACTAAACACTGAACTTGAAACATTTAACTGAGATATAATTCTCAATAACAGCACTTAGTCAACTTTTAAACATACTGCATCCCATACAAAACTGCCTCTTCCCTGAAAGGAAAATTTAAGAAAAAAGCACAGAGTTGTCCAGAGATAACTCTAGACATGAAGAAACTTTTAAAGCAATGAAATAATACTTGAAAGCCTGTAAAGCAGACATGTTCAATACAACAAGCAAACTAAAATATAACAACTACAAACAACAGACCCACATTGTCACCAATTCAGCAAAAGCATCTTACACCAGAAACAGCAAAGTTTTCATGCAAATCAGCTCCAAAGAATTCTGCACAATGCTCAAAATAATGACAAATGGCCTACAACTAATCTCAAATGCCCAGACAAGCCTCAACACATATACATAATATAAAAACAGCAGCTTTATTGAAAACCCTGGTGCCTTGGCAAAAGCCTTCAAAGGGAAATAATTAAAAATGAAGACTTTAAAATACACATTACAAAATTGACAATTAAACAATCAGCCAATAAAATGCTTCCATGATAATTTGTTGTTCATACCAACAGTTTTTAAAGTATTAAGGTACACTTTAATATACTGTCATTAAAAAAGTATTTAGAACTAAATATTACTCCTTGTGGTTTACCGGCTCTTAAAATTCTATCAGCTCCTTTTGATATGACCAATGAAATGGAAAATGCTTCTGCCATTAGGTAGATTAATGCTGCATATTTATGTGCTATCACCTGGTTAGAAATTTTACTTGCATGAGATGTTTTTAAACAAAGGAAGTCGGATGGTAATATTTGGACTCTACATTCTAAGATGAAAGCTCAGTTTTCTGTGGCTAATGTAGATACAATTATTCATCAAGTGAATGCCCAAGTTAAGAGTTTTGAGTCAGAACTGATACAATGTAAAAAAAAATTGCAAAGGGATACTGCAGATTACAATGAGGAATGAGCATTTCTATGGAAACAGAAAAAGTTCATGTGCTTCCAGCACCTCCCATTTGCTTTCATGTCAGAGAGTTCCATTTCTGCAGAATTACAATATGGAGACAAGTAATTTGAATCAGAATGCTGGTCCTTTTGATTACTGGCCTTCTAATAATGACTTGAGGGGGGGGTTGAGATAACCAGGAAAGAAAATGCCATAATTCCAATAACAAATGCTGCAGAAAATGAAAAGAAGTTGTATTTTTCTGGGACTGTTAATATTATTCACCTTCCTGGTGTTACTTTTGATTCTCATTGTTTTAGTTGTTGTATCTTTCGGCTTTTCCCGGTTAGGGGTCGCCACAGCGGAACTCCGGTCCGCTAATGATTGGTAGTTGATTTTTGCATGCCGAGTTACCAGCCCTGACACACAACCTTTAATGAAGGTACGCCCATTCACGCATGTCACCACACAGAAGACGCTCTAACTGAGAATCGAACCGGACAGCGTCTTACTGGGAGGTGACAACGCTACCGTAGCACCACCACCGCGGGTCCTATTTTCATTGTTTTAGTCATGTCGTGAATTTGTCTGCTTTTAAACTTACCAATATTGAGCTCTGTTCTGAATTTAGGCATGAAGTTTGTACCTACTATGTTCTCAAGGATACATGATGTTAAAACTGATTTACTTAAATTTTGTCATAAACTGTTTTTATCTGTTTATTAAACATCAAAAGTTACTGGTAACCATAATTCTATTAATTTTACATCTAATCGGGGCTTGTGTTCTTTTGATGAATTTTTTTTCTTGTTGAAGTGATGATGAAATTAGTAATGCTTATTTTCATATCTGCACTTCCTATTTAATTAGTAAAAGTACCTTCATACCTACATTTGTGAATGAAACTGTTGACATTTTTTCTGTCTTTCTACAGAAATCAAGCAGTCAATTTCTTCTTTTTATAAACATTTTTTCAGATTTTAATCTTACTAAAGAACAATGGCAATCATTATCTGGTGTTCAGAAACACCAGGATTTGTTTTTTAAAGTAGCTGATAAAGGCAGGAATTTAGTTGTTCTGAATGCTCACCAATATTATACCATATGCTGTGAACATTTGGATGATGCCAACACTTATTAAAGGGTTCATTTGCCTGCATTTGAAAATATTAAAAATAATGTTCAGGAGGTTATTAGACAGAGGGGTTCATCTTGGCTATTTTACTGTTGAAGATGTGAAGAACAAATTTAATTTTGAAGATAGTAGGTTTGCAATATTTTAATGCTTACTCAAAATTAATAAAAGTTTAGTTTCTACTCAAGGTACTTTATTACACAGTGTTGAATGTGTCATTAATCATTATCTAATGAAACTATTTTTTCTTTGCCTTCTTATATAAAACAATCTTTACATTTGCTTGAAAAGTTAAATGATTTTGCTTGATCATCTGATGTATTTTGTCACTTTAGATGTTCAGAACTTACAGACCAGTATTAGACATATTGATAGTATTAAGTTTGCTTACAGATTTTTGCATGGCGTTCCTTATACGGCATTGGCTGATTTGATTGATTTTTTCTTTACAATATTTTTTTATGAAAAGGAGATTCATTGACAAAAGTTTGGTACTGCTATGGATGCATTTGCCCCTGCAGTATTTATGCAAATTTAATGATGGATACTTTTGAATAAGATTATAGCTATAATTTCCAGTTTTAACAATGGTTTGTGTATAGGTATTATAGGTACATAGATAGTCTGTTTTTTATATGCTGTGGAGGCTTTGAAAGTGCACAGCCGTTTACTGACAATCTTAATGTCAGTATTTATGGATTTAAATTTACCAGGCTTGTGTCTCAGTATTGTACTGGTTACTTAGATGTGACTTTGTATGTCAGAGGATCTGGATTATTCAGGAAACCTACTTGTACTACTGATTTTCTGCATGAGTCTAGTTGTCATCCTTCCCACATTGTTTCATCATTGCCTTTTGGACAGATGTTAAGGCTGAAATGTCTGTTTACTGAGAGAAGTGATTTTTGATTAGGGTTAACTATCTTATTAATGTTTGTTGACAGAGGTTATTCTAATGTATGGATGTTTTGATGGAGTCTTATAGGAAGGTATCTTTTTGTTTGTCTCGGTGTATGGACATTGGGTGGTCCAGTGGGTGTTTTTCTAATAAGAATGAAAAAAGTGAAAATCTTTTTTGTGACTGAATATAGTGTACTTTCCAAGGAAACTGTTGATAGTATTTGTTACATATTGGTCTTTTCTTTATAACGATCCTTTATTTAGGCATTCTATTTCTGGCAGACCTATGGTTTCTCATACGAAGGGTAGAAGTCTGGGTGCTAGATTAATGTATAGTTAGACTGTACCCTCTTCTCTTTATCAAATCTATGTAAGTCTCTCTTTGTTTGCCAGTTTTCTGTATGGTAGGTGTAGTTGTTTTAATATTATTGTTTCCAATTTTCTTGACATTAATGGAATTGTTGTTGATTCCATTGGCAGGTATTCATGTGATTTGGTAAACACTGTGTATGTCGTTAAATGTCCTTGCAACCTTTTTTATATAGGTAAAATAATAAGAAAGTTGAAGGGCAGGATTCATGAACATCTCAGTGACAACAGATTGGTTAGAAAAGAAAGTCCATTTGGTGAATATTTTTTAAACAATATTTCAATTGCTCTTACTCTTAGTTGGTTTCTGTGTTGTTGCAGGTTATGATGAATTCCATTTCTGGAAGTGATTTACATAAATTACTTTTATGTAAGGAAAGTAGTTGTATTTTAAACTTTAATACTTTAAAAACGTTTGGTCTGAACAGTGAATTATCTTGGAAGTATTTGATTAGTTGATTGTTAAGTTGTCGATTTATTTAATGTGTATTTATTGTCTATGTTTTTTTTTTAATTATTTCCTCCTGAAGGCTTCTGCCAAGACACTAAGGTTTTCAGTAAAGCTGTTTTATAGTGTAGTCTTCTTTAATTTCTTTTCTGGTTGCGTAACATTTACATAACATGAAATCCCTTATATGTAACATACTCACACTCCTCATAATGAACATATCCACAATTAATGACACAATAATTTAAAGCAGTTTCTTCTAAACAGTTGTTAAAGGAACTTGAAAATATGAACATAAATAAGGCAGTAAAACACTCAGCACTACATACAAAGTTTCTCCAAAAGGTAGCATATATATATATATATATATATATATATATATATATATATATATAATATATATATATATATATATATATATATATATTTTTTTTTCTTTTTTATATATATATATATATATATATATATATATATATATATATATATATGGGTCTACTTCATTTGCCCTAACTTCCAATTGACTGACACCCATTTGATTGACCCCATTTGACTGAAATTTAATTTGACTGACACTTCATTTGACTGACAAGTATCATTGGCAGTCTCCAGAGCACTGTAAGGCAGGTAAATGGAATATGTCCCCTTCCCCACTGTAGTGTGACCCTGGAGTTCAAATATATAGTTAGGGGGGTGTGGGGGGGTGACGCCCCAACTTAATTTCATATTATATTGTTTAGTTTTGCTTTAATATTGCTTAGTAAAGCAAAAGTAAGTGGGGGACTTCACCCCCCCACACCACCCACCTCTAGTAGTAGACCTGTAACGAGAGGTGTGCCCCAAGGATCAGTCTTGGGGCATTTACTGTTTGGGGTATACTTTTTTGAGGTGCAAGCCAAAACCAGTGTTCTGTGGCTGACCAAGTTTGCAGATGACTGCAAGCTGGGCACTGTCTTAAATTCCCTAGTGATGTGAGCATCCTTCAAGAGGGCGTTACTCAAACTATTGACTGGTGTCAGAAGCATGGCCTCAAACTGAATGCCAAGAAATGCATTATTATCCCCTTTGGGGAAAATGTTATCCCCACTAATTATCACATTAATAACAATGTACTAAGCATGCAATCAGTCATGAGGGACTTGGGCACCCATGTTGATAACAACCTGACTTTTGACCACCACGTTGCCTCTGTTTGTATGGAAGGCTTTCTACATGGCCCACCTCATAAATAAGGGTATTTCATCCAGGAACAAGGAGGTCATAACATCCCTGTACTCCTCCCTTATCAGACCCATTATCGAGTACAATGCCCTCTTTGGCATGTACCTTGCCAAGCACATGCAACAGTTGGAGAGACCAAAGAGGTTCCTGACCAGGATCCAGGGTCTCAAACACCTGTTCTATACAGATAGGCTAAAAGCCCTGTTCCTCTACTCAGTCTCACATAGACTGCCCAGAGGTGACCTTTGTCTGGCATACAAGGCCATTTCAGACCCAGCCTTGATGAAGTTGCTGCATATCTGTAAGAAAAACTCCACTCTCGCAACCCACATGCAAGGCCTTAACCTGGTCTGTGATATTAATAGAACTTGTTGGTGAGATAGATTAGTGTCCCAAAGACTCCCCAGTCTGTGGAATAGACTCCCTCTCCATGTCAAGCAGAGTACTTCTCTAGCCCTCTTTAAGAGGAACTTGCATGACTGGATGGGAAACAGAAAATATACCCCTGGGATTCCACCTGTGTCTCTGCTGGACAAGGGAAACAGGTGCTGACTTTGAGGGAACATGGGTGAAATTCTTGGCTAGACTTATAAGGGCCTCCGGGCCAATAGCCTAGTATCATCCTATGAACCTATGAACCTAAGATGTTCTGACACATGCTAAGGCCGATATCATGCAGCTAGCTCCCACTGGCACAGATATCCATGCCTCTACATCTACTAAACTAATTGGACAGCATATCTGTATAATGAGCAGGGGTTGTTTAATGATAAGCCATTTATTTTGGTGTAAGAGGTCTGCCTGAAACTGACTTTGGATCTCCAGGTGTGAAGGGCTAGATCTGAGGATGACCATATCATATGCAAATAGTAGACATAGTAGATGGGGTAGGTCTAATGTTAATTTATTTATGAAGATTGAAAAGGTTACAGTGGCAAGTATTAATCCCTGAGAAATCTCTGATTGAGTGGCGGCAGTCTAGTAGAGGGTAGAGCTGATTGTCACTCTGAAGGATCTGCTAGTGAGGTAGTCCTTGAAGCATTGAGTGGCTTCTGGGTACATAGGTAGTTACTAGACATGCAGTGCAGGAAACCTTTGAAGAGCATAGCCCAAATTCCTAATTACCTCAAACCACTCATTGGTTAAGTAATGTACTTAAGGTCACACAATAAGCCCTTCTCTTCCATAGCACACTCGCTAAAACCACTATCCCAGACACAAACCTCCACCTACAAAGGCCAACTTTTACTGATCTCCAGGGTCATAGCCCTCCTTTTTATACATTAAACTAGCTACATAACTGTTTGTTACCAACACTGTTTACAGGAACCCCCTACCTACTAAATGAAATGCATGACTTTTCTTAAAAAAAAAAAATCTCCATACATAATAAGAGGCATAATTGTCTTTTCTTATAAAAAAACAACACATTGTACAGCAGTATTTGCAACATTATTTAAGCACAACATTTTCAACATATTACATCACAACACTATTTACTCAACATCAGTTTTGACACATCCTAGGACGATGCTCACAACATTGTACTTGGTCTTTCTTATTAAATTAGTGACTATGAGCTGCTAATGAGTTGCTCACTGAAGACCTGGGTTTGTTTCTCTTAGCTTCCATTTTCCACTGTGTAAACCTGAGCAAATCACTTAAATAGACAGTTCCTCTGTATGAGTCTGAAAACAGTCTGTGTGGGTTAGTACTATACCTCATTTAACAAATAAAAATAAATACAAACATATATAAATATCTGAGGTGGACAATAATTAAGAAAACACCAGCTATGTCATCAGGTCCTATAAAGGTGAAAATATGTTGCTTGAGTACCTTGTTGCTCTTGCAGCTTCTGTAAAGGTTGGAATATGCTAAGTACTTATTTCCTCTTGCAGTGCTTGGACCTTTATTTAGATAGATGAAGAATACATATGATTGGTCTTAATATCCACAGCTTTTTTGAGTCATGTTTACATTTACATTTTGTCACCTCCTTTTTATTTTACAAGTTTTTGCAAGATGCATCATAATTGTCACAAGCTCATCCATTAGCCTTGTAACTCCTGGTGACCCTATTTTCACTTTTGAGTAAGTAAACTATTCGCATTGGGTCTGTATCATATCACCGAAGAGGCATTGCAGTGAACGCCTCTTCATCAACACATACACAGCGAACGCACAAAACTGCGAATGCTGACATCAGTGATCTCTTTCCCTGGGAAAGAGATCGATTGCCTCAAAACATAAACAGATCATTACAAACATAAAGTGGGGGCTTTGCCCCCCCCACACCCCCAGTGTGGGGGGCTGTGCCCCCCACATCCCCTAACTAAATATACCATCTCCAAGATTGCACAACAGTGGGGAAAACAGCAAACTTACAGGGATGGCCAAGCAATTTCTTTCCCAGGGAAACCACAATTTTGTGCATTCGCTGTGTATGTGTCGATGAAGAGGCATTCACTGAAACACCTCTTTAAGTATTTAATATAGACCCGTTTGTATTCTTTGCTAGTGTAGACACTCTAGATGAATGCAATTTCCCTACACTGTTACTTTGTTTTAAACTACAAGTTTTGTTAAATATTGTTTTCTGTAATTCATGGGCACTTGTTACCCAGGTATTTCTCCGGTCACAGATATTATGTTCACTACTGTCCTGATTATAGGTTCATAGGTTCATAGGAGGGTACTAGGCTATTGGCCCTAGAGCCTATATAAGCCTAGCCAAAAATGTACCCTGGCTTTCGCCACCCAAGAAAATTATTTTCCTGTGCCCCTGTCGAGCAGAGCCACAGAAGTGATACATGGGGTGAATTTCCTATCTCCCATCCAATCATCAAGATTTTTCTTGAAGAGTGCTAATGAGGAGCTTTGTTTGACATAGATAGGTAGTCTGTTCCAGAGTATGGGAAGTCTCTGGGACAGGAATCTATCCCTCCAGCATGTTCTGTTTATTGTGGTGATAAGATTTAGGTCCCTAGAGCGTGTAGCTCAGAGGGATTGGGATTTCTTTAAGTGGAGCATGTCCAACAGCTCTGGGTTGACATAGCTTTGTATGTTAGGCAGAGATCGCCTCTGAGTAGGCGATATGCGATGGAGTAAAGCTGGAATCTTTTGAGACAGTCTGCGTAGGGCATCTGTTAGAGGCCAATAATCCTCTTTGTGAGGTATTTCTGTGGCCTTTCCAGTTGTTGTAGATGTCTTGTGAGGTACATACCAAAAGGAGAGTTGTACTCTATAATGGGTCTAATGAGTGATGAGTAGAGGGGAACAATGACCTCTTTTTTTCTTGATGAGAAACCTTTTGTGATGAGGTGAGCCACGTAGAAGGATTTCCTGACCACTGTGGCAATGTGATTATCAAAGGAGAGACTACTGTCCACCTGTGTCCCAAGGTCTCTTATCACATTTTCAGCTTTAAGTAGACTACCAGCTATGTGGTAGTTCATGGGTACAGAGTTTTTACCAATGGGGATGACAATGCACTTTTTGGCATTGAGCTTCAGGCCATGGCTTTGACACCAGGTATCTGTCTCAGTGAGACCCTTTGTAGTATGTCAACATCGTTAGGAGTTTCGATTATGGCTCCTAGCTTGCAGTCATCTGCAAACTTTGTTAGCCAAAGACCTTCTGTACTTCAGAGAAGTAGATGCCAAACAGGAGAGGACCCAGAACTGAACTCTGTGGTACTCCACTTGTCACTGGTCTGAAGTCGGATTTGGAGTCTGCTACTTTCACAGTGTGGGTTCTGTCGGTGAGCCAGCTGGCAACCCATCTTGTGACATAGGGATTTATACCTAGTTTAGTGAGCTTATCTATAATTCCTAAGTGGGGGATGGTGTCGAAAGCCTTGGTGAGATCTAGATAAGCTGTGTGAACCACCTTACCCTCATCTATGGCTTTGGTGACTGCTTCAAAGAAGTCAATCAGGTTTAGGAGACATGATCTGCCTTTTACAAATCTAAACTAGGTAGGGTCCAGAGTTTGTAGATTACCAATGTCTTTGTTTATGAGTTCCATGATGATATGTTCCATGACCTTGCAGACCAGGCTCGTCAGGCTAATGGGGCGGTAGTTCCCGGGGTCCATCGTGGCTCCCCCTTTGTGGAGTGGGATAACCATTGCAGTGCACCATTCAGTGGGCACAAAGCCTGAGGTGAGGCTATGACTGAACATAGTACTTAGGTAGGGCGCCAGTTCATTCTGTAGTTTGTGTAGAATGCAGCCTGGGATATTCTCAGGTCCCATGGATGCTGTGTTCTTGGCTTTGGAGAGTGTGTTTTTTACCTGTGCAGCCGTGATTACAGGAACTTTGCATTCTTCCTGTATAGAGATGGGCCAACTCTAGGGGGTGAGAGGGGGGTAAAGTCAGCACTGAACCTATCTGCCAGGATGTTGGCAATATCAGTTGGTTCTGTATATTTAGTGCCATTCTGCTGTAACTCAGAGCAAATCTGAGTGTTGCCATTGAGATTCTTGACATAGCTATAGAATGCTTTGTGGTTGTCTTTAGAGTCAGTGGCAATTTTGTTTTCGTAACTAGCTTTGGAGGATTTTATGAGGGATCTCAGCTTCTTACTGAGGTTGACCAGGGCGTTCCTCCAGTCATGGGATTTTACTCTTTTTTGCAACAGTTTCTTTCTTCTGTTGTAGAGTTTGTTTATGGCAGAGGACCACCAGATCAGCTTCCTTTTTTTGGAGGATAGCATCTTGGTTCTATTAGGGATAGCATGATCCATGCACTCGTGTAAGTGCTTATAAAGTGCATTTGTGTAGGATTCAGCAGTCGTAACTCTATTGTCCGTCTGCATGGGTGTCATGAAGTTTGCCACTTCTGTCTTAAGAAGTGTGAAGTTGGCTTTGGAGAAGTTTTTTTACAGTGATTTCCCTAACTGGGGTTGGGTGCGGGATGTGGATGTCTAGGGTGATTAGCTTGTGGCCGGATCTGACCAACAAGGAATTGACCTCTGGTGTGGAACACTGGTTGCCCATGCTGGTAATGACCAGGTCTAGGATATTACTGCCCCTGGTGGGGGTGTGAATAAGTTGATTCAAGGCATTGGAATTTATGAATTCCAGATAACTGGTGATATCAGTCTGCTGGAACTGTTGTCTGCCTGTGAATCTTCATTTCTTGTTTATGATATAAGCATGATCATGCCATCATAAAACATTATCAAAGGTTAAATATCATAAATTGCTGAACCTTCCTCAGGTAGCATCAATGTGTATTAAATACAGGGAGCTATTTCTCACACCCAGAATCTTTAACTTAATGTGTCATTTTCTTCTTTCAAAAGGTCAAACATTTTTAATTTACTTTATAAACAGTGGTACAGAAATATGTGACGGTTTATTAAATGTGAAGAACATATAATAATTTTACCTGCCATTAACAGCTCTGCAGTTTGAAAACAATACAGCAACATGTTTTTGCCAAAGCAAATATCTCAATACGTTTGAGGAGGCAACATAGTGGTGCAGTGCTTAGTAATGCTGCCCAGCACCACTTGACTCTCCATTGATGATCATGGTTTGCTTGACTTCTGGTCAGGATCTGCATGTTCTCCCAGTGGCTGCATGGATTTCTATAAGGACTCTTGTGTGTTCCTGCATATCCCACATCCCAAAGACAGATGAACAGAGGAAATTACTTTTATCAGATTGTGTGCATGTGAGTTTGTCTACACCCTGCAAAAGACCACTGTCCTTTCCAAAATTTGTTCTATACTTTATACCCACTACTTGCTGGGAATGGTTCTAACTCCCTCTTGACTTTGGATATGATAAAGTAAGAATTAGAAAATCAATCAGTTCAAGGTTAAAAAATGGGAAATACATAATCAGGCATTTTCCAACCATACCATTATCCAGAACATTATTAGGCAAACATAGCATCTAAAAGCCATAAATCATATTTTGTTCATGTTTTGATTCAATTTCTGACTGAAACCAAAAAGTGTCATTGCACCAAGTTCTGCACACCTGACATTACGGGTCTATATTAGATCACCGAACACTTAGGTTAGCGAATGGTGATTAATCGACCCCATGTAAGCGAAAGGTTACAAAACCAAACTGTCAGAACAGCGATTTTTTTCCAAGGGAAAAAAAATCGCTGTTCCAACACAAAAAAAAAAAAAAAAAAAGAATACACTTTAATACATAATATTAAGTGGTGATCTTCGCCCCTCCCCCCCACACACACACACCCTACTTAAATATACCAGCTCCAAGACCGCACTACAGTGCTGAAAACAGCAAACTACCAAAGCGGCCAAGCAAATTCTTTCCCAGGGAAAGAATTCACTTACATGCGGCTTCAATATTTTGCTGTTTTGGCATTTACAGCTCGACCAAGTCACATTCGCTAACCTGCGTCTTCGGTCAGCTGATAGGAACCTGACATTACATGGGTGAAATGTGGGTTACTGTCACAGGCATCGCAATCACTGTCATCTAAGACAACTTATGTTGCGCAGGCACAGAGGACAGAGTTGAGGAATAGGTCTAAATGTGGCAGATGCAGAAAGGATATCTGAGATATGAATCAATGTTAAGAGAGACTAATGGAAATTGTACTGGATGTCGATTCATTTGCGGTTCTATTCCTAATGTATGAAAAAATAATTTTATGGTTCTGCAGAATGGTCTTGCTTCACTATTAAACAGGTCACATTTTATTTATTTTATTTATATATGACATTTGCTTACCGGAAAGGTCCACTGGGCTGACGAGAGCCCATTTTCAGTGGAGGCCTGGGAGAAAAGCTCCAATAGATTAATACAATAAGGAAAACTGCATTACAATCCAGAGGCGGCTATTGCAAGGTAGTTACAATACTTAACAAGAGTTACTACAAAACAAATGATGGCAGTGAAGTGGTACAACTTACATATGAAAACTGTATTACAGTACAGAGGTGGCTACCGTAAGGTAGTTACAATATTTACAAGAATTTCTACTATACGACAATAGCAGTGAAGTGGTACAACTTAACTACAAAATGTAGTAATAGAATAAAGCAAAATGACAAAAAGGTGATTTTTAGATGCAGCAGAGATCATAAGTTAATTAAGAGGAGAGAATTACAAGGACTGATAACAAGGGAGAGAGGGTTGGGTAACAGCATTAAAGAAGGTACAGCAGTTACAAATCCAGTTAGAAAGAAGATGATTTTGGAGGTCAGTTTTGAATTTGAAGAGATGTTGTTCAGAATGTCCAGAGGAGGGGAGATTATTCCAGTGTCTGGCCATAGTCCAGGAGTATAGAAGTTTACTAACTGGAAGGTTCGGTTTATGGACTTGTAGTAAGTTTTGATTTTCTGAGCTTAATGACCTGGTGAGGAAGTAAGGGGTAAATAAGGAGCTGAGTGCAGGGCAGTCTTGTGGTTTGTAAATTAGTCTATGAGAGGTAGTTAGTTGGAGGCGTAGCAGGAAATGTGGGAATTTGAGCCAGTGGAGATGTCTTAAGGCTATACAGTGATTGGTAGAATAATGACAGTTGGAAGAAAATTTGGCGAGTTTGTTGTAACAGGATTCTAATTTCAGTTTTAAAGAGGACTGCAGGTTAGTTAGTAGAGGAGCACCATAGGTTAGAGAAGGAAACAGTTAAGAGAGGGCTAGGGCATGTTTAGTAGCAAAGGAGAGGAATTTATGGTACCTGTAGAGGAGGCCAAGTTTTTTGTGGGTTTTAGAAATGTTGAATTGGATATGCAGATCACATTTTAGATTGTTGTCTATTATAACCCCCAAGAGTTTAGTATTAGCAAAGAGTTCAATCTTTATGGAATTTAATGAGAGAATGTTAAAGTCTTGGAAATTGATAGAAGTATTTTTTTTAGGGGTGAACAACATAAGTTTTGGGGGGTTTTGTGGCGTTTAAGGACAGGTGATTTTGGTGGAGTCAAGATTTAACAGTAGAGAAAGCTGTTTGGGTCATTTGTTGTAGGATGATAGGGTTGGATGCAGAACAGACTATGGTCAAGTCATGAGCATATTGGACTAGGGAGGAGTGAGGTAAAGCTTGATGTAAATTGTTAATGAAAATATTAAATAGGAGATGGCCAAGAAGTGAGCCTTGAGGGATACCTGTAGGGTTGTGGCAGTATGGAGCGATTGGCTGCTGACATTTGATGGCATGTTGTCTGTTAGAGAAATAACTTTCAAACCAGGCATGGGATGAAGAAGACAGCCCAATGGAAGAGAGTTGAGAGAGAAGGATGGAATGAGATATGGTATCAAAAGCCTTTGATAGATTTAGGAAAAGGGTAGATGCTATATGGCCAGAGTCACAAATTTTGTTAATGATATCTAAGAAGGGTAGGAGAGCAGTAGAGGTACTGTGGCCAAGATGGAATCCATGTTGTGTTGGGGAGAAGATGTTGTTGTTTAACAGGTAGTTAACTAGTTGTTTTTGGATACATATTTCGAGAATTTTGGATATGGGGGAAAGAAGAGCAATAGGCTGGAAGTTTAACTGCATGAAAACTCTCATTGAAACTAACATACATGGTTCTGCACAAAAAACTAATTGATGTGTCTTTGTGACTATTCCTAACATCATTTATTACATTTTTAACGAGTTAGATCCAACTGAGCCTATGATAATGAGCTACCATTTGATCTGTAGATTTCAGTTGATCAGGAAATTCTGCAAATGATCTATAACTAATTAGTGAAGCACTTTAGGTTGATAAGAATAATAGCTTGATGAAAAGACTGTATCGGGAGGCTGCAAGTTTTTAATTTTCCTTCTTTCTTTTGTTCATTGTGTGTACAAGTAGTTCTTGGCTATAAGATGGTGGGTCTCTCTGCACAATACTAACTCAGGGCCCTCCAACATGACAACCTACTCTCTACCTTGAATGCATGAATTAATTCTCAGTCATCTATATAACATTACTTTTGATACTTGTGAATGCAGTACAATCTTCAGTGAGAGGAAATAACAAGGCCCAATAATTTTAAACTGAGCCCAGTATCTTTGGCTCCAATAAACACAGAACTCAAATGTGGAAGCTTGTTTTATATTATTGTAAGTCTGGGCTTGGATAATTGAAAAGGAAGGCTAATACATTTTGAAGCAGGATATGATATTTACAGACACACAACTTCTGAATAAAATGTTAAAGGAAAATATTTTGAAACGTAACAAAACTTTACCACTAATTCCCCAAATAAATTTATACAATATATTTCTGACTTAACTGTCGCTGTTACAGCTAAACGTTCCTCTTAAATAAATACATTTCCTTGTGATTATTTTCTATGCACAAATGTTGTATTGATTCATTTTACTGTGTATTTTAAGGATTATAGCTTTCATCCTTTGCTGTCATCTGTAAGGCACTGTCATTTGCTTTTATTACATAATTACTACATATTCCTGTGCGCACACCTGCTGCCATTTCAAACTTCATATGCTTAGCGTTTATTTTATGAACTCATGGTAAGTATTATTCCATTAAATGCAGAGGCTTCAACATAAACTTTTTGGATACCAGCTCCTAAGGTATATCCAAATTCCTACTGGTTGCTCATCTAATACAACTAGTACATGAACCTACCAGACCCAACTATAGAACTCACCACCACACTCTCATTGACCTCATAATGACCTCACATCCAACCAATGTCACCTCCATTATTATCCACCCTCTACCTTCAGGGATCACTGGTCAATAAATTTCTACATTAAAACTTCAAAATAAAACACCCTCAACATTGATTTCATTTAGAGCAAAATCTTCAAACAACCTCTCCAAACTCTGTTTTCATGTTCAAAGCACAGACTGGTCTGCCATACTCAGCCATTATACAATTCAAAGAACTTCTCTTCTCCCTTCAAATCACTCGCTTCTCCATAATTACCAAATGTTTCAAACCCACTAATACAAACTGGCTAACCAAAGAACTTAAAACACTTATGCAATTTCATAATGAAGTCTGGTAAACCTGGAAACAAGATCCATCAACTTTAACTAGAAAACATTACACCACCCTATGGAATATGAATAAACAAGCAATTTGAATGCATATATATGTGTGTGTGTGTGTGTGTGTGTGTGTGTGTGTGTGTGTGTGTGTGTGTGTGTGTGTGTGTGTGTGTGTGTGTGTGTGTGTGATCTAGGCAAACTTCAGTTCTACATTCGCCCAAAAAATTCTGGCAAGAATTAAACAACATAACATCTAGCGGGCCCCTAAAGAAAAGTATACCCACGGCTACATACCTGTCCTCAATGAATTCTCCAATCTACCCTCACCTCTATCAAAAGAGAGCAGAGGAGGGAGAGCATTACAAGCTTCAAAAGGAACTAGAGTCAGTCTTTAACAAAAAGGACAACAAGAACCTTAGTGTTACTAGAGACAAGTTATTGAATCTTACCAGAAGGTCCCAATTATTAAGTCAGTGGAATTAATTAGTGCAGAATCTGAAAGAGAAGATCCCATACCACATGGTAAGGAAACATGACAGAAGATTCCAACCATTAAGATGTCTGTGTACAAACAGAGGGAGAGACAAATAGTAATAAACTCAATAACAGAAGAAAGGAAACCTGAACAGAATCCTGGGTTTCCGTTTGTAATAACAAAACAGGGAGCTTGCCAGAAACAGGAATGTCAGTAGCAAGTAGTTAAAGAGGCAGACGTTACTTAAGTAAAACTAAAGGAAATGCCAAAACCAAAAGTAGAAGAAACTCACTGGCATGAGTTGTCTTTTTCCAAAGGAAGGAAAATGAGAAACAGAAACACCTATACCTGTATTCAGTTATGGTTCATTTAATATATAGCCCATTTCATAAAAAAAAAAAAAAAAACAGTGGCACACTTGATTGAAAACATATTACATCAAAACCTCAAAATATTGAAACAGAGTTCACTGAAAATGTCACACAGTAAATATATCTCCAAAACCTCTTAATAAATATACAAACTTCACAGTTGCACAACTGTAGAGAAAAGAGAATATTTCTCACACAATGAATCACTGCTGATGCACACACACAAAATTCTAGCCATTGAGGTACAAAAATAGTGAGCATTAGCAAGGAACTAATATTGACCAACAGTGATTTGCTTTGTAATTCCTATGCTCCAAAACTACTCCAACAATAATTGTCTACAGACTTACAAATCAGTCATTCAATCATTTGTGATTTAGATCAAATGTGTTTTGATCAAATGTGTCACTGTTTTTTTAATCAAAAGTAATTCAGATCGAATGAATCTTAAGCCTGTACTCATATGTAAAGAGGCTATACCCTCTGCTTCATGTCAGTGTATTAACAAATGTATTCACGACTTGGCAAATTTGCAGATAGGCAATGAAAATATTAAAAAAGTACAATGGAAAAATGAAACACTGAGAAAAGCCAGAGAAATTATATCCAGAACAGAAGGAAAAGCAGATGAGTAGACTGTCGCCATCTCATACCTATATTCTGAGCTGAAAAAGGACTTGTTCTGTGCAAACAAAAGCAAGGAAGAAATACTGTAAAAACTGTTAGCTAGCACATAGCCATATTTTGGGAGGACACTTAAGGATTGACAAACCCAAAGCTAAATGTTAGCTTCATTTCATTGGCCTTGTTGAAAACATATGTACAGCTTGCTCAGAATGTCAAAGGATGGCACTACACTCTGAGTTCAGCTGTACACTGTTACCTATACATACTATTTAAGTCCTATTTGAGTGGACAACCATGGATCTTGTATGCCCGTTGATAAAATGTAGTAATGGCGACTAATACGTATTGACAGTGCCTCAATGTTTCCTGAAGCAGTAACATGTGACAAGCCATTGCTAAGTTAATAGCAAGACTTTTCTCCAGCAACAGATTCCCAAAGAAATACTCTCAGACCAGGGAAACCCCATTTATGTTGAGGGTAGTGCATTAGCTTTGTCATTGTTTTAATACGGAATAGTTAAAAACGTTGGTGTACCACCATTAAACAGGTGGGTTACTGCAGCACTTTAATAAAGCACTAAAGGCTATGATAAAGAAGGCCACAGAACAAGATGGTAAGAAGTAGGATCAGTTGCTCCCCATGTCCGTTTTCCTATTAGAGACAATTCCCCAGTCTTCAAAAGGATTCACCTTATATGAGTTAGTAAATAGCAGATGTGTTCTAAGCTTGCTAAACATAGCAAAGGAGACTTAGGAGGAGGAAAAGAAGAAACCTCCATTTAAAAGTGAGATAACCTATTTACTTATGAGCCATCAATGATCTTTTCAGCTCACCGTTTTCTGAAAACTTAATTTTGAAAGCAGTGAGCCAAAAAAAAATGTATGTATATATATATATATATATATATATATATATATATATATATATATATATATATGTGTGTGTGTGTGTGTGTGTGTATATATATATATATATATATATATATATATATATATATAAATAAATATATATATGTGTGTGTGTGTGTGTGTGTGTGTGTATATACATATATATATATATATATATATATATATATATATATTTATTTATTTATTTATTCATTTACATTTGTTTACTGGGAAATTCCAACTGGACACAGGTCCTTTTTCAGCGGAGGTTCAGGGAGAAATGCCCCACAAGTACAAAAAGTAAATCTTAGAATTGTAAAAGTTAAATTGTTAAAAATAATCTATATGCCAGCCTATTTACCCTGTTAACAAATATTAAATAAATAACAACAAAGTATCTAGTCTGTTCATGTTTCTTCAGAACAACTGCTTCTGTCTGTTTTTCACTAGATCTCTGCAGATTTCTCACTTTATTATCTTCTTCTATTAGTTCGTGTCTGTTTATCATAGCAGAATATAAGTCTTGATCAATACTGTCTCACTCTCTCTCTCTCTCTCTCTCTCTCAAGAACTTAATTTTGATATTTGAGAGTTAACAAAAAAGTGGATGCATGAATCTTTGTAATTTGGATTCCTAATGAATTATTGAGTGCAAATTCATCTTACCCCAATAATTATTAAAACACCCCTTTTTCTCTTAATAGATAAAAATGTTGGTCCTGTGTATATATCCACAACCCACTAAGTTATATAATCATATTCCAGGTTGCACAACTTCAGGTAAAAAGACAAACACCTCTGAGAATGAAATATCATTTTAACAATTATTGGGTGTGATTATCTCATACTTGCCAATTTATCAGGTTTCTTTTTAATTTACTACAGATAAAAAAACTAAGCATGTTGCAGAGCACCACTTTACAGTTGAGTATTTCTACTTTCCAGTAGCACTGCATGGCTGTGCAAATACCACTGTTAATGTTCTCTTCCACATACATTAATATATTTACAATCTGTACTGCTCCTTTGACTTGACCATTACACTTTGCATAGTTGGGACTGGACATAACATGTTGAAAGTCTTATTGGTCTAAGCATTTCCTAAACTCCATTCTAGGAACTGCAAACTATTATCTGATACAAGCATATCTGGTGCACCATGCTTTTAGAACATAACTTTCAATGCACTGATCATACCTCTAGTCATAGTATCAGTTAACTTCACGAATTTTGGAAACTTAAGATTGCAGTCAACACAGACTGGATTAAAGTTCTTGATAGTGAAATGAATCTGTTTCTTTCTTGCCTCACAATCTAACTGGAAATGAATAAGTTAACATACTTTCTCTTGGATTAATATTACAATAGGCATTATTTATATCAGCTTTGACTTACATTGACGTACCAGATTGCACAACTTCAGGTAAAAACACAAACGCCTCTGAGAATGAAATATCATTTTAACAATAATTGGGTGTGATTATCTCATACTTGCCAATTTATCAGGTTTCTTTTTAATTTACTCGAGGCACTCCTAAAAATGGAGAACATCGATATCTGTGCAGTAACTGAGACCTGGTTCAAGGCTCCAGAGAGCACCCCTGCAATACCAGGCTACAACTCTTACCACACTTTTTGGCCACAAAACCAAGACCAAAACACTAAAGGTGGAGGAGTGTCCATATTCACCAAGGATATTCACACCTCCAGGCTAGTTGCCCAACGCAATGCATCTGAAATTCTCCAGGTGCAACTAACACTAGGTAAGACTGCAATCCAAATAGTATCTTGCTACAGATCCCCCACCAAGCCCCAAGATTCTCATTACACCTTTCTAAACATACTGGAAAATATTAAGAAACAACCAAACCCCCTAATACTTAGTGATTTCAGCTACCCTGCCATTAACTGGGAAAACTACTCGGGTACCAACTCCTTTTCCCAACGGTTCTTGGAATTCATAAATTCCAATGCCCTGGATCAACTAATCTATTGTCCCACCAGGGGCTCCAATATCCTAGACCTGGTCATTACCAACATGGGAGATAGATGCTCCACACCAGTGGTCACCCCCTCATTGGTCAGGTCTGACCATAAGCAAATCACCCTTGACATCCACCTCCCACCCCCACGCCCCAGTAAGGAAACCTCCTTAAAAAACTTCTCCAAAGCCAACTTCATGCTACTGAAGTCAGAAGTGACAAACTTCATGACACCCATGCAGACGGGATCTGAAAGTTCAACTGCAGAATCCTACACTAAGGCACTGTACGAGCACATCCACTTGTGCATGAATCGTGCCATCCCAAATAGAACCAAGATGCTCTTCTCCAAAAAAATGAAGCCAAACTATACAACAGAAGGAAGAAACTGTTGCAGAAAAGAGGAAAATTCCAGGATGCAAAAAACTCCCTTACCAGCCTCAGTAAGAAGCTGAGATCCCTCATAAAATCCTCCAAAGCTAGTTACGAAAATAAAATTGCCAAAGATTCCAAAGACAGCCACAAGACATTCTATAGTTATGTCAAGAATCTAAATGGTAATGCTCAGATCTGCTCTGAGCTACAACAGAATGGCATTAAATATACTGATCCCATGGATATTACCAATATCCTGGCAGATCGATTTAGTGCCAACTTCACCCCCCTCTCACCCCCTAAAGGGCCCATCTCAATACCAAAAGATTGCCAAATTCTGGTAATTACGGCCACACAGGTAGAAACTGCACTCTCCAAAGCTAAGAATACAGCATCCACGGGACCAGATGACATCCCAGGCTGTGTACTATATGGACTACAAAATGAACTGGCACCTCACCTAAGTGTCATGTTTAATCATAGCCTCATCTCAGGCTTCATACCCACTGAGTGATGCACAGCTACAGTTATCCCACTCCATAAGGGGGGATCCACCTTGGATCCCGGGAATTACCGTCCCATCAGTCTGATGAGCCTGATCTGCAAGGGCATGGAACACATTATCATGGAACTTATAAACAAAGACATTGGCAACCTTCAAACACTGGACCCCACCCAGTTTGGGTTTGTGAAGGGCCAATCTTGTCTCCTGAACCTGATTGACTTCTTTGAATCAGTCTCCAGAGCTGTGGACGAGGGTAAGGTGGTCCACACAGCCTATCTGGACCTCGCCAAGGCCTTTGACACCACCCCCACTCTCGAATCATAGATAAATTTACTAAGCTGGGCATAAATCCCTATGTCACTCAATGGGATGCCAACTGGCTTACTGACAGAACCCACGCTGTAAAAGTAGCCGACTTCAAATCCAGCTCAAGACAAGTGACAAGTGGAGTACCACAGAGTTCAGTGCTGGGACCACTCTTGCTTGGCATCTACTTCTTTGAAGTACAGGCCAACACTAAGGGACTCTGGCTAACAAAGTTTGCAGATGACTGCAGACTGGGAGCCATTACTGAATCCCCAAATGATGTGGATATTCTAAAAAAGGGCCTTACAAAAACAGATGCTTGGTGCCAGAGCCATGGGCTCAAGCTTAATGCCAAGAAATGTATAGTTATCCCCTTTGGGAAAAAACATGTACCCATGAATTACCACATAGGTGGCATTACACTAAATGTCGAAAGTGTGATAAGAGACTTAGGGACACAGGTGGACAGTGGTCTCACCTTCGATAACCACATCATCACAACAGTCAGAAAATCCTTCTATGTGGCACACCTCATCACTAAGGGATTTTCATCCAGAAAAAAGGAGGTCATTGTCCCACTGTACTCATCCCTCATTAGACCCATTATAGAGTACAATGCCCCATTTGGTATGTACCTCACAAAACATCTGTAACAGCTGGAAATGTCACAGAAATACCTCACTAAAAGAATCACAGGCCTAAAGCAGATGCCCTATGCTGACCGTCTAAAAAAACTCCAGCTATACTCTGTGGCATATCGTCTACTCAGAGGTAATCTTTGCTTAACATACAAGGTAATGTCAAACCCTGAGCTGTTGGACATGCTCCACTTAAAGAAATCCCAATCCCTCAGAGCCACATGCTCCAGGGATCTAAACCTTTTCATCACAATGAGCAGAAGATGCTGGAGGGATAGGTTCCTGGCCCAGAGACTCTCCATACTCTGGAATAGACTGCCCATACTTGTCAAGCAGAGCCCCTCCTTGGCCCTCTTCAAAAGGAACCTAGACGATTGGATGGGAGATAGGAAATTCAGCCTGGGGATCATGTCAGTCACCCTGCTAGACAGGGGTCCAGGGAAGTAAATATTGTGGGAAGAAATATCCAGGGAATTGTTATGGCTAGGTTTGTATAGGCCCTAGGGCTGATAGTCTAGTACCAACCTATGAACCTATGTACCAATATAACCTAATTTTACCCAGTACATGGCCCCTAGGGGCAAGAAGATGGCATTGGTTTGTGCCTATGCCTAAAGTATTTACAAATTGCCCCTGTCCATAAGAGACATAGGCACTACCCCAGGTGTGAATTTTCAATTCCCTATCCATCGATCCAAATTGCTCTTGCAGTGGACCAGAGAAGGGATCTGCTTAACGTGAATAGGAAGCCTGTTCCAAAGAAGGGGCAATCTCTGAGACAAATAGCTATCAGTCCAGTATGTTTTCTTTGAGTGGCTTGCTAAGTTTAGATCTCTAGAACAGGTGACCCCCATGCTGTTTGTCTTGCAGATGGGTAGCAGCTCCCTCAGGGTTGGATTTGTGTGTGCCTTGTAGGTTAGGCATAGGTCACCCCTTAATAGTCAGTAGGAGACAGAGTAAAGAGATAGGGCTTTTATTCTATCCAAATAGGGCATGTTGTTAACATCCTGTATTTTCTTTGTGAGGAACCCCTGAGGTCACTCTCGCTGTTGTAAGTGCCTAGTCAAGTACATGCCAAATGGCACACTGTACTCAATTATTGGTTTAATGAGGGCTGAGTACAGTGGGACTATAATTTCCCTGGATCTCGATGCCATACCTTTCCTTATAAGTTGCCCACACAGAAAGACTTCCTCACCACCATGGGCACATAACAGTCAAAGCTCAGGCTACTGTCTATCTATGTACCTACATCCTTCACCTCTGAGTATACTCTTAGGGGTGTTTTGCCAATGATGTAGTTTGCAGGGGTACTTGACTTTCTAAAGGGTATGATAATACATTTCTTCACATTTAGTTTCAGGCTGTGGCTCTGATACTAATCATTTGTCTGATTTAGACCCTCTTGAAGGACATGTACATCATTAGAGGATTCAGTGATTGCCCCCAACTTGCAGTCATCAGCAAACGTTGTCATCTAGAGGCCATCTACATTGGCATTGGTGTCCAAGAAGCATATTCCAAACAAGAGTGTTCCCAGCACTGAGCTCTGTGACACACCACTAGTAACTGATCTCTTGCTGGATGTGGAGTCACCAGCTTTAACCACATATCCTGTTCATGACCCAATTGGAATTGTGTCATATGCCTTGTCCAGATCAAGGTAAGTAATGTGAACTGTTTTGTCCTCATCCATGGCCTTAGTGACTTTCTCAAAGAAGTCCACCAGATTCAGTAGGTGTGACCTACTCTTAACAAAGCTGAATTAGGTTGGGTCCAGTTCTGGAAGTTTCTTACATCATTATTTATCAGGTCCATGATTATTCTTTCCATGGTCTTACAAATAAGATGAGTCCAACTTATGGGTTTGTAATTTCCTGGGTCAGTAGATGGTTCCCCCTTTATGCAGATGGATAACTGTTGCTGTTCTCTGCTTTATTGGGACAAAGCAGGTCCAGAGGCTGTGGTTAAATCGAGATCCTAGTGAACCTGATAAGTCCTGATTTAAGCTATTTAAGAGGCAACCTGGTATATCTTCAGGCCCCACTGAGGTATTCCTTGGTGATAACTGGCAGAGGAGTGGTGGAGGGTATTTCTTGGAGGATAACTGTGGGCGATGAGGAAGCGAAATTTGAGTTGAATTTCTCAGCAGCAAAATTGCAATATCTTCTAGCTGAGCATAGGTGATGCATCTATAACTAATTCCACACATTATTGGGTGCTGTCCTTAAGACTGTGGACATAACTAATTTGGAGGCTATTTCTCCTTCAAAGTCTGCTTTCAAAAACTTGACTAGTTTCCTGTTTCACTTGTTTTTACTAATGAGGGACATATTGCTCTGTTGTGCATATTCCTTCTTACTTCGTGACATGATTTTCTTCCTTTTGTTGTATAACCTATTAAGACCAGGGATGTACCAGGGTGTCTTGTTTATACAGCTTGATCTGGGCTTATTTAATTTTGAGACTGCCATTTCTATGCTGTTGTTTATATGATTATACAGAGCTTTTGTGTACACCTCTGTATAAGCTTCTGTGTTTTCTGGATTTGGGGGAGCTTGAAATCTAGTTATGCTGTCACTTAAAAGGAGGTAGCTTGCCTTAGAAATGTTCTTAAAGTTTTTGGGGTTCTAGGTTTACCTTTATTTCCAGGAAGACCACGTTTTGATTTGATCTTACCAGTGAGGACATCACACTTGGGGAGTGCAACACTCCCCCATATTTGTGAGTACCAGATCTAAATAATTGTTCCACTACAGGGAGCGCAGACCAGCTGCTCTAGGGCATTTGAATTTACAAAGTCAAGAAATCTTTGGGCCTTTATGTTAATGGTTGTGTATACCTCCCACTTAATGGAGGAGTAGTTAAAATCACCCATGAGTATGGTATTGGGTTGGATGGTGTGTGAGTCAAGTAACTTCAGGTATGATATGTGGGTTTCCTGGTTCATGGTAGGGGATCTGTAGCTAGCAAGAATATGGTAATGGATATTTCCCATTGTTTGTTGGACATGGAGTAGCTCAAGTATGTCATATTGTTTGATCAGCCTTGAGTTGTGTTTATCTTTTATGTAGATAAATACACCTCCGCCTTTTACTCTTTCATGTTCACTGGGGGTCAGAACATATAAATGACATTATAGCCATACAGTGCCAGAGTGCTTTCTATGACTTTGAACAATGTTTCAGTAACTGTACAGACATCAGCATTCTCCAGGGTGAGGAAAGCTTCGAGGGAATGCTGTTTCTTGTTGAGACTCATAGCACTGATCAGTAACACCTTTAGCTTGCCTGAGTAGCTTTTGTTATGTGGGAAGGTTGTGTTTGTCAATGCCTAAAAAAGGCACCATAGGGGTGGATAATGTTTTGGTCAATATCCAAAAGCCTAGAGGTTAACAGATGAAGACCATCCTTGACAAAGCAGCGTGGCCTATCTATCATGTCCCCCCAGGCTGGCAAATATTGGACCTCTTTGGAATGACACCAGCAGCTAAGCTAATTTTTAAAGTCAATCATTTTCTGTTACTATTGTGGCATCATCCTTGGAAATGGTAGAATACTGTACAATGTTAGGTTTATACCTTCCTGTGACACATATTCTGAGTAATCAAACATGTCTGTCTTCATATAGTCCAGGGAGGTACATCTTAGTTCATTCACACCAACATGGACTATGACTGAGTCACACTGATATTTAGGAGCAAGTGACCTGACTGCTTGTGTGATCTGATGGTTCCTGGCCCCTGACAGGCAACTAGCTGTAACCCTCATCTTATCCAGCCTGGTAAGAGGAACATCTTTGTATCTCACTGGAGTCACCTATGACCAGAATGTAGGGTTGTGGAGTGTTTCTCCTTATGCGCTTGGTATTTGAGACACAATGAGATGTGGCTTTATGTATTGTGCTGGTAATTGTCTTGTTTGTGTGCATGCAAAGTTTCTGAGGACTGCGCCTGAACAGCCTTTGAGGTCTTGGGTAAGTTACATGTGAGCACCTCTGCATATATGGGTCTATGTGTGTGGTCCTTTGTGGGTAAGTGAGTAGTATGTGTGTGAGTCACTGATAACCTGTTTGTTGCTTTGAGTGTCTGTATGTGAGAGTCTAACCTTCACTTGCAGTGTGTAACTACATCTCTTACATACAGTATTTGTCTGTATGAAAATTAAGTAGTTGTCTGTGTACATGAGGAAAGTGCTACATTGCCTCAGGATGCCCATGTCAACAAGCTAGATACAGAGATGGTAGGAAAGTGCCCATCCATGATTGCAGGCCCTGCTGTGCACTTTGCAAACAATAGGAGTGGAGGGTATTTGTAACCGGATGCAGGGTGGGTGCTTTACTTGATGTAATCTGCAGCCAACCTAGCCAGTGATGCTCAGTGTCCAGACTAGATGCTGTCTGTGCAATGACAGTCCTGGGTACTATGATAAGGTAATGTAGACCTACATAGTCCTAACTAAATGCATAAGTGCTGCCCACCATGGGTAACGTGGGATTGATGTAAAGTTCTGTGGTGGTTTTTGTAAGGAAATTTCAACTTCTGCTGATTGGATATGTACAAGGCACCACTAACCAGTGCTACATGAAGAGCAGATTCGTGCAAATGCGAGGCTTATAAACTATTAGAAAAAAAGCAGGTTTTATACTAACTGTGCCCTGAAGTCAATCAGGTAAGCATACAATGAGCTTTCTGCCAGCAGTTCACAATTCCGATAGATGGAATCAGCTGTCTCTTGCCACAAGAGTGCAGACTTGACCCTCTTAATGTAAAATGGCTGGTTTGGAGCCCAAGTGTTAAGGAACAAAAACAGATGCCTGGAACTGACTGATAAATCAGTAGATACTATGTATTTCAATGCAGAAGAGCAGCCCTTACAACAGTTTGAAAAGCAACTTTAAAACTCAAAAGTAATGCAGAAAAAAACAATAAATATCACAGCAATCCTTCACAGTATAATGAGAATCAGCAATGCTAGTGCAAAATTGTACTTGCTTTCATTAGTCTTGCCATGGAGGGTTTCAAATGTTTGCAAAATCTCTCAAAGTCTCTGTTGTCAATGCCAAACAATGAGCAGCTCTGGATCAATGTTATGGATTTGTGGAAGTTTTGAGTAGATTAGATCATGTGAGAATTTCAGCCATTGTAATTCCCTTAGGGCAACACAGGGGTGGTTTCTATTTGGAAGGTTGGAAGCAAATCATGCTATTTTGTAGTAACATTGCTTAAGTTTGTTTAGCGAGGTCACTTAGATATTGTTAAGGATGGGAGCAGAATACACTATAGTAGGCAAGAGGAGAGAATATGCAATGTGTTTTTATAGTGCCTGAGAGGAGTTTGTCTTTATAGTGAGTTTTTGGTGTAATTGTTTCACTATTTTTTGGATGTGTCTGTCAAATTTTTTGTTCTTACCTACACAGATGCCTAGCAATTTAGTATATGTGACAAGTTCATTTTTTGTTCTCTAGGCTGAGGTAACTGAGAAGGAGGTTTTGTTGATTTTAAGCTATTTGGGAGTAAATAGGATTAGTTTGGATTTACTTGGGTTATGGAATAGCTGGGCAGATGTCAGCCAGGTTTCTATCAAAGAAAAGGACTTCTGGATAAGTTCTTGCAGTTTCTTGATGTGTTTTGAGATACATATAACTGTGATGCCATCTGCATACTGTACTAGAGATGCAGTTTTGAGGGCTTTATGTAGGTCACTGATGAAGATGGTAAAGAGAATGGTCCCCAGGATTGATCCATGTGATACACTGACTTGGACGGGGAGGAAAGATGAGATGTCTTTTTGCCACTTGACAACATGAGCTCTATTTTGGAGGTAGCTATGAAACCATGATATAGCAGTGATATAGAATCCTAAGTTATAAACTGTGTAGAAGAAAAGTGTGAGCAATGTCAAATGCTTTGGATAAATCAAGGAAGAAGGCAGAAATTAGTTTTCCGTCATTTTTATATGTGTTTACTGTATTGGTGAAACTAAGTAAAGCAGTAGAGGTAATGTGGTTGGGGACAGAAGCCATGCTGAAATGAAAAGAGGAGGTTATCTTTTGTGAGGTAATATAAGACTTGTGAATAGATGCATTTTTAAAGTATTTTTGATTGGGGATGATGGCAATGAGCCTGTAGTTTGAGAGTTCAGTTGAATGCTCTCCTTTATGGAAGAGAAGAATGTGCCTCTTTCCAGATGGTAGGGACAAATGCTTCACTGATGAAACAATTTATTAGAATTGAGATGGGGTAATCTATTGCATCTGCAGCTATGTTAAGGTCTGGTAGGTTGTCTGGGGCTAAAGCAGTGGGTTTCAATTTAAGTAATAATTTTTTTTAAGTAAGTAGTAGGGACTGGTTGGAAGGAGAGGTTATGAAGAGGAATGGAAAGTGGTACTGTTGTCTTTTTGTTGGTATTAGGGGAATTTTAAAGCTGTGAAGAGACCAACTGAATGAAAGTTGAAAGCATCAGCAGAGTCGGTTGAGTTGTTGTTAGAGTTAAGTGTAGGAGATGGTTGAGTGGTGCAGCCAAGACTGAACATCTGGTTTATAGAGGACCAGAATGTTTTGAGATTTTTATAGTTTTTATGTTATAGTATATTTTTTATCTAGCTTAATTTGAGTCTTTGTTTTCTGAGTTCACTGAATTTTTGGAGATTTGTTAGTGTTTTATTGGATAGCCAGCCATGTATCCCAGGCTCTAGCTTTAATTCTTATAAGGTGTTTTTGTATTTTGAGACAACCAGGTAACTGGTTTGGCCCTAATTCTCTTTTTTCTGAGTGGAGCAAGTTTATTGACTGATTGATTGACATTTAGGATGTTCAAGAAAGTAGAATAAAAAAGAGATACTGAGTCATCTAGTAGAATGTATTTTAAAGCATTCCATTTCTATAGTTTTAGATAGCAGATAAAGGAATCTTTGTTTAAATGTGTGAGGTTACCTGCTATGCTGAAATGTGGCAGCTTTTGAATATTAGTTTGCTTTCTTATTACGTAGGTAGGGAGATGATCAATTTGGATATCTGGAAGGGTACATGAGGTAAAGATATTATGAGGTACAGAGGTAAGAATCCAGTCAATTAATGAGCCTTCTTTGTTGTGTTTGTTATAACAGTTGGGAGTGGTGATTACCTGTGAGAAATCATAGAGATTTAGTGATTGGTTAAGTGAGCTGGAGGAGAGAGTGAGAAAGAGAGAGAGAGAGAGAGACAGTCAATATTAAAATAACCCACAATATATTTTTCTTGGGAGATGTTGGATGAGACCCAGCAGAAGTCTTCTGCAAAGGAGATGTTATTCCCATGGGCCAAATAAGAACCTATGGTGGATCTTGTCTTGTTTTGGTTGAAACTGAGGGTAGATAAGATAATTTCTGCCTTATCAAATTTAGTGGTGTACAGAAAAGTTGCAAATAATTTTTATATTGTATTGTGACTTCAGCATCCCTTTTATTTTGTCTGTCTGCTCCTATTATAGATTGGGGGTAGAATGTTATTACCTTTTGTTTCTTTCTTTAGCCAGGTTTCAGTTAGTACTACTATATTTGGAGCATGTAGGTTAAGTTAGGCATGGAACTGGGGTATTTTGTTTTAGATGCTTAAAATGTTTATATATGTAATGTTAAGGGAAGAACAAGTACTGTTATGTTGTATTTAAGGGGTACAGTTTGTGGATGCTGTGGAGTTAAAGATTTGTCAGTATGTAGCTGGTCCAGGGTGTGGATGGATGTCTCCAGTGAGTTCTAGCTTGGGAGAGATATGTTGGTTGTAGGATAAGCATCTCATTTTAATTTTAATGTATGTATTATGGGGTTATGTAAGTGTAAGTTGTGTCTGAAAATGTCTGTGGTACTGGGAGATTATGAGGTAAATGTTATCTTGGGTGAATTAAGGGTTGAGTATGCTGCTGCAGCATGTTAGATAGTACAGCTAGGATGATGTGATGGCAGTGTGGAAGCCGGAAGGTAAAGATGTTAAGTGGGTACGAAGCAGGAGAAGTGAGAGAGTCAGCATGGAGATTGGTATCATGGTGGTTAGTTGTGGGACAATATTTTGACAGGTTTAGGGATAGAGGAGGGGTGAAAAAATAGAGGTGATGTGTTATATTGGGAAACTATGTTGTTGAGGTGTTGATAAGTAAGAGGGCATGGAGTATGTTATGCCATACAGGGCAGAAGGGAGAGCTGGATAGTGAAGGGAGTACTGAATGAAATATGGGCGGGACTGCAAATACGTAATGTGTGCAGGTGTTACAGAGTGGGATTTGTTGAGCTTTGAGGTGGGTGGAGATAGGGGGTTTAAATTTACAATAAGTAGGGACCGATGGGAATAGGGGTAGGGTAGAGGAGTGGACCAAAGCAAGCACAAGCAGGTTCCACCTGCTCAGAATGTTGTGAGACAGAAAACAATCAGTCAGTGAACTTGGTCAAAAGAAGACTAGTGTGTGTAACTGTTACTGTTTCCACTTTACTAAATACAGTAAATTATATAAAGCAGGTAATTAATGAGAGAGCTTGCACCCTTGCTGTAAGGCACTGGCAGCAAAAGGTTGCAGACCCATTTCAATTTTAAACCATGATTGCAGAGTGTTTATGTCTATACTAGGTAAAAGGATGGCAAAGATGTTGCCAAAATTGATAGATATGGCTCACTATGTTTTTGTTGAGGGGAGGCAAACATTTGACAACATTATTAGAATACTAATGATCTAGTTGGAAGCAGAATGTAAGAAAGTACTTCTGAGTTGTGTTTTAACAGAGGAACCAGGCAGGGTTGTCCTCATCCCCCTTGTTATCTCCTTTATATTTAGAATCACTGACAGAGAAAATAAGGAACTCAGATATTCAAGGATGTAATTGTCATGGTAATCAAGAAAAGTTAGCTTTATTTGCAGATGATAGTATGTTGCACTTGGTAAATCCAGAAAAGGATATATTGGTGTTGTGGAACATTGTGAAGCAGTTTCAAGTCTTTTCCAGATATAACGTTAATGAAGATAAAACAAGGGATATAGCCAAAATGATGTACCCACTCATGACTTGGTTCAGAAGTACCCATATTTATGGGGACATGATAAGGTGAAGTATTTAGGAGTATGGATTAAAAAAGTTTTTGTTGTGGCAGCTAATGATGTGTGGGAAGGAACTAAACAAAGATAATACAAAAAACAATAATACAAAAAAACGAGAAACTGGAAGGTCTTGTTTATGGATATGGCTAGAAAGATACAAACAGTGAAAATGTTTTAGTCCCTTTAGTTTTATCTAGAGGTCAGACATATTTTTATCAACCAGATAAAAAGTTGTAGAAAATAATCAATAAAGAATTGAAGGAAATTATCTAGGAGGGGAAGAAGACAAGAGTTAAATTGGATAAGTTGATCTTCCCAATAGAACAATGTGGTTTAAGAGTACCTAGTTTGAAAGGATATTTTGGAACTATACAATTAAGGCTCATATACATAACACAAGCAGGAAGTTTTAATTCAAAGTGGAAAAGGAAGATGATGAAGTGGGAAGGGGGGGCAAGAAATAAGTAGAGTTGGATTTTGGATGCATATCCTTAAGATGAAGAATAACTACAGTGCAGAATAATATTCATAAAGTTGCAGAAAGTATTCTAAGAGTTTAGTCAACACATTAATGGAGAAAGGAAATTTCACAAATAGAGATGGCTCCAAGTAATTGTACAGAAAATAGGCAAGAGTGTGATGGAATTTACTGGAGAAAACTGTCAAAGAAACCAAGGTATTGTGACTGAAGAGGTAAAGGTAATAGTATGGGATGAGGCCAAGAAGAAGTTTTGACTGCAAGTTAGAGACAGCCTTTCCTATAAAGATTTATATCAGAGTATAGGCAAAGAGAAAGGGATAGGGAAGTCCTGAGTGAAAAATATTCTCTGGTAAAGTTTTTAGTCATATCTAGAACAGAAGCTGCTGTTAAAAAGGGGATAATCAATAGGGCATATACAATATTGCATGATAACTATAACAATCAATTAGAGGAGGTTAGGAAATATTGGGAAGAGACTAGGAAAAACAATTTGCAAGGGAACAATAGGAGGACATATGTATGGCTCCCAAGTATGCAACAAAATCCAGAAGGTTTAGGACTTTTACTTGGAAGTGTTTGCATAGGTATTATTTTACTCCAAGCAGACATTAAAGAGTTTTTCCTCAGGTAGATAACAAATGTTGAAGGTGTGAGGGGGGAGAAGGGGCAATTGGGAACATGTTTTTAAGAGTGTAATGAGTTGACAGATTTAAGACTATAAAGAGAGTACTCTGTCAGAATTATTGGAGGGCAAATGGCTGTAACTAAAGAAATGATTCTTTTATGCCAGGATGCTGGATTTGAATTGCTTATGCATAGTAAGGCCATAATAAGTTTAATTCCATTAGCTGCCAAAAAAGCAGTTACTAGAAAATAGAAATCAAAATCTAAATTAACTGTATTTAAAGTATTAAATGTTGTAAAAGAGATAAATGTACTGGAAGAGGGATCCTTAGAAAAGGAAAGGAGTAAATTACATAGAAATAAATGGAATATAAGTGGAACAATATATTCAAAATAATGTTCAGGATGAGGAGTGATTTTAAGGGAAGGGAATAATTGAGTGATTTATGTAATATTAAACTGAAAGAAGTTGTTAGAAAGAAAGGAACATGTAATGTATACTGTGTGCAAATGGAAACAAATATCACTATGGTTTGTTTTCTTTTCTATTAATGTATGTTTGCTTATGTCTTAAGTGATATTTTAATAAAGTTGTTTAAAAAATCTGTCACGTAATGTTTGAAGATCAGTCACTAGGTTACTTAAATAAGCTAGCAAATTGTCTGCACACAGCTTCATGTCTTGACCTACCTTCCTAAGCTATTGGATGCCTGATCTATGGAGATCTTCAACAAATAATTGTAAGGAGCATATGGGGTCGGACAAACTTGCATCATTCATCTGCACAATTGAAATCCTGTGGGTAGTCCAGTGCTTACTGTCACATGAGACATGAAGCCTTCATAAATATTCTGGAAAAGTTCATAGCTTAGTACTAGGCTAACTCCCTTGAGTATCATTTTAAGCCTAGCCAATTATCCTATGTGAGATCAAACCCTGCACCTTATGTCTGTAAGGTAAACACCTTAACCATTACACTGACCTCCCAGATCAGTGACAGAAATTTATCTGGAAACCTAAAGGACTTTAATACTGAGAATAAATAAACTGACTACACTCTGTCAAAAGCCTGCTTGGTATTCTGGTTGACCTCCAAAAGTGGAAATTTAGAGTCATGGACTTCCTGCATCTACTATAAGGTCTTAGTTATGTTGTCAAGCATCTGCCAGCCTCTTATGACTGCACTTTGGTCTGGCTGAATCAGTTTTGAAGTGGAGCAGGCACCTGGCCACCAGAAGATCCACTGGAATCTTATAATCCTGATTTAGCACTGATATTGATTTGTATGAGCTAACTGCGGCGGTGGTGCTGCAGTAGCATTGTCGCCTCACAGTAAGACGTTGTCCTTTTCGATTCTCAGCTAAAGTGTCTTCTGTGTGGAGACATGCGTGAATGGGCATACCTTCGTTGAAGGTTGTGCGTCAGGGCTGGCAACTCGGTATGTAAAAATCTACTGCCAATCATTAGTGGACAGGAGTTCCGCTGTGGCGACCCATAACCGGGAAAAGCCGAAAGATACAACATCGATTTGTATGAGCTGGAGTACAGAGTATCCATACTCCTCTTTGGAACCATGAAGAGGGTACCTCAAATGTTCTCAAAACCTCATTCAGTAAATCAAGCAGCTTAGATGGAATTTGTTTTAATTCCATTTGGTCCATGCCATTTTCATTTAGGAAGGTGGGCTAACAAGTCAATCAGTTCATCCCTAGTATCATAACAACAGTCTGCCACCTTGATCCTCTGTACGTTTAGGCAGTGAAATATATTCCAAAACTTGCTTTGATATTCTGTTATAGCATTGCCATCCATTCCACTTCTATTCTATAGAGTCTTTCATAAAACCTTTGAAACACAGACAGGCACAGAAAAGACCTATTCACCCTTCACTCCTTCCAGTCATCGCACACATTGGGAACTGAGCTGTCTGATTTAATTACTCACAACTTCAATGGGAGGACTGTTTAGGTCTTGGGAAATTATCAAAATCTCTAAGCTGCAATGCTTTTGTTTCTTAAGTTTTAGACACATTTTACAATTTTGTGATTTTAGCTTTCCCTTTCTCTTTATCTAACTTGAGTCACAACACCCCTCTAACTCTTTTAGCTTGCATTCACCTTACCTAGCCTTGACATTGTTTCCAGGCTGCCTGCCAATGCAATAATACAATTGAATTGAATGAGTACACTGCATTAAAGCTCCCTTCAAAAATCTCTTTGTGGCTTTCCACCAAGTCATCCATTCATAACTATTCTTAGGGCAGCAGTTCACCCATTCCTTTAATTGAGAATCATACCATTCACAAAAGAAGTCAGAGTTACAGAGTAATTTGTTAAAATACTAGTACTTAATTCTTTCTGGTTTTATAATTAGATAAACAAAGATAATTTTATCAAATAGACATAATAATGCTTAAAGTTTAAGTGATCTATTAGTCAGCATAATCTAATGCCTAAATTGAACTGGATCACTACTTTGTATTCTTTTTCCATCTCATGGTTTCATAATGATGACAAACTTTATTGGAAATTATAGGGTTTGGTATATAAAATCAATAAACAGATTTAAAAAATAGTGCTTAGGCAGGGCCTAAACATCTGAAGTGAGACACAAGATATGAGGAGAATTGTGAGATATCAGTATCAGTAACATTACTAAAAATGCTCTAGGTAAAAGAATTACCCTCATATAAAGATTCTGACTGTCCTTGAAAATATTGAATGACCACAAAATAGTAAACAAACATGTTACCTGTCAAGCCTACACTGAGGTTATCATCATCCCCATACTTTCCACTGAAAAGTATTAAGAAAATTATCTTTTTCTACAAGGCATTCTTATTTGGCATAGGACTACCTGCATATCAGAAAAGTATGGAATTAAATTCTATACCTTGGCAAAATTTCAACTCCTTCTTAAACCAAATAAGATCATCTATGGTCTTCCTTATCTCTGTTATAGTGAGTTCATGAGGGCAGTGCACATGTTCTGCAATCAAGAGCAGTCCCTTTCAATATATGCTTGATAAGTCAACAGCTGAGATTTGACTTTATCCCCTGAACTAATAGCAGAGCTATCCTTTACCTGTTAGTTTAAAGAGATGAGTAATAAACAGCAACATAACCAAATCACAAGTCTGGCATATTTCTGAGCAAGAGAGGTGTTTTTTTTTTTTTTTTTGAAGATAAGCTACTTAGGGAAAATGCCTAACATAAGCAAATAGTATAGACCTCTTGACTAGGTTTTCCATTTTCTTATTTCTGTCTAAAAATAAAACTATACATTGACAGTAAATGGAGGAAGATACATTTTCTCAGTTATCAAAATTAATTTAAATCGAGTCATATCCTAAGTACAAAGGAGGCTTACCAGGCACACAGACATGGGAAACAAACATAACATATGTTTTGGAATGTGGAAAATACGGCCCAAACTGCAGAATACTTTATAAACGCCTTCTATGAACACCTTCAGGAATGCATGGATCATGCAATCCCAAATAAAACCAAGACCCAATCCTCCAAAGGCAGGCATCCTGTCTGGTGGACCCCAGCCATAAACAAACTATACAACAGAAGGAGGAAGCTACTACTTGATAGAGCAAAATCCCAAAAAGGGAAGGCATCTCTGATCAGTATTAGCAAAAAACTATGGGCACTCATAAAATCGTCTAAGGCCATCTTAGAGAGAAAAATTGCACAGGACACTAAGGATAATCACAAGGCTTTCTTTAGTTATGTTAGGAACCTGGGTGGGAATTCCCAGATATGCTCAGAATTAGTCCAAAATGACAAACAATACACCAAACCCACAGACATTGCCAACATCCTACCTGACAGGTACAGCGCAAACCCCCCCCTCACCACCAAAAGGGCAAATATCTATCCCAGCAGAGTGCTGCCCCCCTGACATCTCAGATGCTCAGGTAAGAGCCGTCCTCTCCAAAGCAAAAAACACAGCATCAGTGGGACCAGACGGTGTCCCGGGCTGCGTCCTACATGAACTCCAAGAAGAGCTGAACCCAAACATAAAACTACTGTTCAATCTCAGCCTTACTACAGGATATGTACGCAAAGAGTGGTGTACAGCAACAGTGGTCCCTCTCCACAAAGGTGGTACCTCAACGGATCCTGGAAACTATCGCCCCATAAGCCTGACTAGCTTGGTCTGCAAAGCTATGGAAAGGATCATCATGGACCTCATAAATAAAGATATTGGGGACCTATAGACACTGGATCCTACCCAGTTCGGCTTTGTTAAGGGCAGATCCTGTCTCTTAAACCTGGTTGATTTCTTTGAAACAGTCACCAAGGCCATTGACGAGGGGAAGGTGGTTCACACAGCCTACCTGGACCTCGCAAAAGCCTTCAATACAATACCCCACTCGGGCATTATAGATAAGCTCACCATCTTAAATATAAATCCCTATGTCACTAGATGGGTTGCAAACTGGCTCAAGGACAGAACCCACATGGTTAGAATTGCTGGAGCCATGTCAGACTCCAAACCAGTTACAAGTGGCGTCCCACAAGGCTCAGTCCTGGGACCTCTCTTGTTCGGTATATATTTCTCGGAGGTACAGGCCAACACGGAAGGACTGTGGCTGACCAAGTTCGCAGATGACTGCAAACTAGGCACCATAATCAACTCTCCAGCCGACATAAGCATCCTACAAAAGGGCCTCATAGAAACAGACAACTGGTGCCAGAGCCATGGCCTCAAGCTAAACGCCAAAAAGTGTATAGTCATCCACTTTGGCAAAAACAAATTGCCCACAAATTACCACATAGGTGGTAATCCATTAAGTACGGAAGAAGTAATTAGGGACCTGGGGACCCAAGTTGATAGCAATCTCTCATTTGGCAACCACGTGGTCAAAGTGGTTAGAAAAACATTTTATATAGCCCACCTAATCATGAAGGGATTCACATCTAGATCAGGGGAGGTCATCGTGCCTCTTTACTCATCCCTCATCAGGCCCATAATTGAGTACAATGCCCCTGGGATGTACCTTACCAGACACCTGCAGCAACTGGAAAGACCCCAAAAGTACCTCACCAAGAGGATCAAAGGGCTCAAACAGATGCCATATGCTGCCCGGTTAAAGAAACTCCAGCTCTACTCAGTGGCATACCGCCTGCTCAGAGGCGATCTGTGCCTGATGTATAAAGCCATGTCCAACCCGGAATTAATGGACATGCTGCACCTCAGAAAATCCAAATCCCATTGAGCTATGCGCTCGAGAGACTTGAACCTCAGCACTGAAATAAATAGGACATGCTGGAGGGACAGATTCATAACCCAGAGGCTCCCTTCACTCTGGAATAAAATCCCAGTCCAGGTTAGGCAGAGTCCCTCATTGACTCTCTTCAAGAGGAATCTTGATGAGTGGATGGGAGATCGTAGGCTTACCCCGGGTATCACTTCTGTGTCACTGTTAGACAGAGGCATAGTATACTAACCTCGAAAAAGGGCATAGCAAAATTCATTTAAAATGAGTGGCGAAAGCCAAACACACTCTGGCTAGGCTTATAAATTCCCTTCTAGCAGATAGCCTAGTACGTACCTATGCCTAGGGCAGATAGCCTAGTATGAACCTATGAACCTATATTTATCCTCATCTCCCAGGGTCACAGGGAAGGGTAGAGCCAGATGTGGAACATTAGTAACCAATTCACCTGGATCTTTCTTTTACATAAGTACATGCCCATCACCTACCATTTGTAAGCTGTAGACTAAGTTCCATTTAAAATAAGCAAAGAAAGTGTAACACTTAAAGAAATTGAGCAAATATGTGCACCAAAATAGCAGAAAGGAAGCATTTATTGAGACTGAAAAAACTATGAACTGATAACTTTAAGGCATATCCATTTAGAATTCTGAATAAACCAGCAAACCTATTGATAAGAATACATTTAAAACAAATATAGTGGATAAAAATTAAGGTTTATATCTCTTTCCAAGATTAATAGCAGCCAAAAAAATGTTTGATTCTCTGACCAGCATAGGCACCCTCATAAAAGATGATGTCAAGCTACAGAAGCCAGGATACATAATGAAAAATTCCAAACACGTGGATCCACTGGCTCCAGCATGTACTTTGTGAGTAATTTATGTGTTAACTGGTTGTAAAGTTGGTAGCAGTTGCAGATTAGTAAATTAGTCAAAACCTAATGAAGATTGTGTCACCAGAAACTGTTTAAAATGCCAGAGTAAAAGAAAGTGTATGAATATAACCACAAATAGAAGTTAAATACCTACAAAAAGCTAAAATATTACATGCAACTCAAGTACTTCAAAGGCTCTTGCACCAAAAGTTCCCTTATATGAATCGGCAGCTATACAAATTCCACACATAAAAGTCCACCTGTGTTCCCATTAAGTAGAGGTCATTGTAAAGAAACTTTGACAATTAAGCAGAGATGATACTGCCTAGAAAAAGTGTTCAGCACCCTTCAAATCATTTCCAGAATTCTGCAAGTAACAGTCTCAAATCTGGTTACTTAACAGTTAATAAGAAACTCCATTTTTAACATTAGCACAAAATAAACCAAAACAGAACTAACATCATACTGAGTCCAAGATACAGCCTTAAGACACTCTAACAGATTGTAGTCAAATAAATACTGATCCTGGCTGGCATTTTAACTTATTATTGAAATGCAGCAGCCACGGTGGTGCAGCAGTTAGCGTTGCCACCTCACAGCAAGAGGTTCCCCAGTTCGATTCTCGGCTGGGGTGCCTTCTGTGCACAGTCTGCATGTCCTCCCTGTGGTCGCGTGGGTTTCCTCCGGGTGCTCCAGTTTCCTCCCACATCCCAAAGACATGATGTAGGTAGATTGGACACTCTAAATTGGCCCTATGTGTCAGTGCGTGCATGTGTGTGCCTTCTGTGGAAGGTTGGGCACCGGGCTGGCAACTCAACACTGTAAAACTCCACTGCCAATCATGAGCGGACAGGTGATCCGCTGTGGCGACCCCTAACTGGGAAAAGCCGAAAGAAGAAGAATTGAAATGCTCAGTCATTGTTGATTGTTTGATGTGCAACAGAAAACATCTATCTGGCCCAAGTAGTAAGAGAGCTAAAGAAATCTTCAGTAGCTACTCTAAATACTTTATAGCATTAGATGACATAAAGAGGCAGAAGCCTCAGCCCATGGAGCCCCTTTAATATATGTGTAACAAAACACACACACACAAAAAACGTACACACAAGACCTGAAATATGTTATCCATCTCTCATTCATGGTACAACCCATCATTTGTCAGCCCCTATTATTGGACATCTGTTTCTGTGAAGCCGGCATAGATAGAAATGCTCATTTACATTGCTGCATAGGATATAAAAAGAGAATAAAGGACTCTAGACCCTTCCTAACTGAAGGTCCTTTTACTATCAAAAGTTCTGCTTCTTTTTGCATCCCAATGTCACCTGCACATGGTGGAATAAGTCTCTAGTGGCCATCCACTTCTGAACAGTGACACACACACCTCCACATGATCCAATAAAGTCTTAGCAACTAATGGAAAGTGAATCTGAACAAATGGAGAAATAATCCTAAAGTGCAGTTTTTGACTATACACTGTGGCATTATGGGGACTAAACATGCCCTTTTTCTTCTGGTATTGGCACTGAACTCCTTTTCATAAAATAACCAGGAAACATTATACATAAGCATATTTCTTGGCTTAAGTGTGACAACACCTTCTATTTCAACAAATAAGTAGAACATTGAATAATTAAGATTTGCAGGTGACTCAGGTACAAAAGTTCCGTAAGCATGTTTCAATTTCCAGTTCACTTTCTGGTATTCCAGTCTAATTAGCAGGACTAATAAAGTCCAAATGGATTCTCCAACTTCTCTTCTCAAGAATCACCACTATAAGCATTGTTTTCTTCTTCTTCTTGACCAGGTCTTTATGTCAATTATTTTTGCCTCTAATTGTTTGACTGAGATTAAACCTTCTTTGCATCCATTTAGAGAACAATCAATGCACTTCAAAGTGTGGTAAGCACTTCCTCGAACTCTTTGTCATACTTCTGTGACTTTCTCATATAGTCATCAAGTTTTTCATTAATCAGACTCAGTTTACACATGCTTTGAACTAGAGAGTAATGCAGGTTGACAGCCTCCTCCATGTCATTGCCCCAGGTCACTTCTCCACTTGCACATTAGCACTATCAGCAGACATTATAAAGTCACCATACAGGTGCGTTCCCAAGTGGATCTGATCTAATTTAGGTTTCTTTCTCTTTTCACTTTTTTCTGGCAACCAGAAATGACACAATGTATATAACACATCTTCTGTTCCAGCAGCAGTAAGGTGTTTATGATTCTGTTATGAAAAATTGCTTGTTACATACACAGCAGAATTTTGTGTCTTTCGGCTTTTCCCAGTTAGGGGTTGCCACAGCGGAACTCTGGTCCGCTAATGATTGGCAGTAGAGTTTTACGTGCTGGCTTGCTGGGCCTAATGCACAACCTTCAATGAAGGAATGCCCGTTCATGCATGTCGCCACACAGAAGACGCTCTAACTGAGAACTGAACGGGCAACGTCTAACTGTGAGGCGACAACGCTACCGCAGCACCATACACAGCAGAATAACAACTCAAAATAAGTGTTTTTTTTTTTTTTTTTTTGCATGGGGTCCCATACAACTTCAGTCTTATATATACCATCTCCATAGCTACACAACATTTGGGGAAGGGAGAAAACTTAACAGAACTGTGCACCATGATCCTTTGCATATACTTGTCTCACTTTAACAGGAGCAAAGAAATGAATTTCAAAACTGTTGTGTGGCATTAAAAGATGTGCTAGAAATGTTTATTAACTCAATCAATTTTTGTATTACTTTTAATTTTTTTTCCTGGCTGGAAACCATGGAATTCTGTGCTATAAGCAGAATTCCATCGCAAGAAGACCAGATATACTCTTAACCCAATATTATAGCTTGGAGACTCTATCTCTGACAAGGTGGTGTAACTTGTCTCATGGTCTGATCACTACCTTGTTCAGTTTGCAGCAGTTTTATCCCAATTATATCCCATGATATTAAAATGATGGAATGCAGAAAGTTAGAGGCTATAAGAGCTGATCAATTTGCTCCCATTTTCCATCAATTCGTTAGGCTTTTGACTTCATCTTCACTGTAATTGTTGGAAGTTCCAAGAGTGCATATGGAGACATCAGGTGATCACTCTTTCCCCATCAGGCACTTCACCCCATCAACCTCATCCACCAGCAGTTGAGAGAGTCTATACCAGACTGGCTTTAAAAGATCCCTAAAAACCCAATATTTTTTAAACTTGCTCATGATTTATCTTGACGTACTCTTATTTTATGTCATCTGTTTATTGCTGTATCTTCTGGCATTTGTGTTTTAGTGTGTTTTGTTTTATTTATTTACAGTAATAGTGTTTTATTGAACTTGAATCTGAAACCACAGTCACAGTCTTTGGCTCAGTTTTTTAATTCAGTAACACAAACATCAATACTTTTTGTTGGCCCTTGTACCCTAATGTAGAACAAATGGCAGATATTTGGCAGATTTTCTCCTCAGCTCAGAGTAATGCTGAAAGTTCTTTCTCATTATTGCAATAATTTCATTCTCATTTTCAAAACTCAAACATATCACAAACATTTGGAGTTTCCTCTCCTGGTACATACTGAAACATAGGACACCACCCTATCAGGCTTCTCAGATGGGTCTACTTCAAATGCTCGAAGTTGCAGAACATCGAACCACATATCATCAAGGACAAAATGACTGATGTTCTACAACATCGAACATGAAAGTAGACTTAATTAAATAAGATAAAACCTCTGCTTGCAAGTTTTTGCAGGGGGGCAAGCCTCCCAGCACACCCCCACACCACCTGCTACTTAAATATACCAACTCTGAGATTGCACTACAATGCAGAGAATGGTAAATTTCCGATTCCATGCCATTCTCTTCACTGTAGTGCGATCTCGGAGTTGATATATTTTAGTAGCAATGGGTGTGGGGGGTGCAGGGGAGCTTGCCCCCCTGCAAAAACATGAATATGAAGTTTTCATGTTTTAGTTTTTTTTAGGGGGGGGGTTGAGTTCAATATTGCATAACTTTGATCCTTTGGTCCTCGATGTTCAGAGGTTCGATGTTCTGTAATTTCGATACTCTGAAGGGGACCCTCTCAGCTATACCATTCATAGCAAGAATAAATCAAATTTCTTGATCCACATTTATCAGTTCTCGAAAAAATGTTCCAAAAAGAGTGACTTTCTAGAGGCTGGAGCAGCACATTCTCAAGAGACAAAAATCTGTTTCAGTTCTGAATTACCTTTGAGAAAATGTAGCACCTGATACTTGAAAATATGAAAAAAGGAGGAAAGACATGAGGTGTAGTACTGCCGACACATCACCTTTACTTTCAGACTCTGTTGTGGTGCATGGGAGATCAGATCACATGACATACATTCAGGTCTATGAATAGGGTAATGAAACCAAGCATTTACATTTATGTTATAGTACAATTAAGGTTTCTGAATTTCTTCCTAACAATGTTATGAAGCATATAATTATTTTATGCATTATTTATATATATATATATATATATATATATATATATATAGGTCCACTTTCAAATCTCAAAAAACTGAAATGAGAAATTCGAAAACCCACTACAATAAAAAATTTAAAAAAGAACGTCACAATACTGAAACTTCATAATACCGAATTTTCAGCATGCCACACTCTGTTTTTTAATACACCCTAAACCACACAAACAAAACACAAACATGACCATCCACCCTAGACCATAACAAACCAACACAACACACACACCAACAAAATCCAAGAAATCTACATATACGCAGGGGGGCAAGCCCCCCTGCATCCTCACACCTCCGCTACTTATATATACCATCTCCAAGGTCGCACTACCACAAACAATACAACAAACCCAATGCTACGTACCCTTCACTTCCACTGCACACTTTCACACATACATATGCGAAAATGCACACACACTCTACATGTGTACAAAAATCAACACTTATACAGACACACACACACACACACACACACACACACGCTTGCAGACACACACACACACACACACACACACACACACACACACACACACACACACACGTACACACACTCACTTACCTACCAAACCTATTCCTAAAACTTCTGAAAAGAGTAAAACAAAACATTTCTACCCAAAACCCATAAAAACACAAACCTATCTATTTCCAGACATAACCTCACATTGGGCACCATGTCTAAACTCCAGAATACACTACACTACACCTTAAAGAGACATCACACTATAGACTACACACCACACCAGAACTACCGTGAATTTGGAAACCTAACATTCGCTAAAATGCAGTTTCAAATAACTGTACTTTTTTTATTTTCATCTTGAAATACTGAAATTCGATATTTCAGTATTTCAGGATTTGAAAGTGGATCCAAATATATATTCATTTATAGTTAGGCCACTTATGATTTATGAAGGAACAATTCTCAAGCAAATAGGTGCAAAACTGAAGTGGTCTCTGGAAATTATGCTGGACTACAGAGATCACACAGTTTTCCATAGGATGGTTTATAGGTTCATAGATTCATAGGTGTTTGCTAGGCTAACAACCACAAGGTCCTTTTTAAGCCTAGTCAAGCATCCCAAATCTCTGACAAGTTCTGATACCCTTGATAAGTGTAAGCATGGGCCTGGGAGATGAACCATTTACAGGTTAACTGTTTGCATTAGAGACATAGGTGCCAAACCAGGGATGAACTTCCATGTTCCCATCCAATCATCCAAGTTGCACTTGAATAGGATTAGGGAGGAACTCTGCTTCACATGCATGGGGAGCCTGTTCCATAGACAGGGTAGACTCTGGAAGACATATCTATCTCTCTGGCAGGTCCTATTTATATCACAGGCAAGGTTTAACTCTTTAGAACAGGTAATTCTGGTACTGTTTGTTTTGTGGATATGCAGGAGGTTCATCAGAGTGGGGTCTGACAATGCCCTGTATGCCAGGAATAGATCTCCCCTCAAAAGTCTGTAGGAGATAGAATACAGGGATAGGGCCTTGAGGTGGTCTGCATAGGACATATTGCTTATGTCCTGTATTCTTTTAGTGAGGAACCTCTGTGGACATTCCAGTTGTTGGATATGCCTGGTTAAGTACATACCAAAGGGGGCATTGTACCCAATGACAGGTCTGATGAATGCCGAATACAGTGGAACAATGACTTCCTTGGACTTAGATGTCACACCTTTGTTTATAAGTTGTGCAACATAGAATGATTTCCTCACCACTGTAGACACGTGATGATCAAAGGCTAGATTATTATCTGTGTGTGTCCCTAAGTCCCTGACTACTGGGTCAACTCTAAGGGGTGTGCTGTCAATATGATAGTTAGAAGGGATGGATGACTTCCCAAAGGATACTATTATGCATTTCTTGGCAATTAGCTTTAGTCCACGGCTCTGACACCAGTTGTTTGTCTGTGTCAACCTGTCCTGGAGAATATTTGTGTCATTGTGAGATTCAATGACAGCTTCTAATTTGCAATCATCTGCAAATTTACTCAGCCAGAGACCGCTGACATTGGCCTTGACCTCTGAGAAGTAAATTCCAAAAAGGAGCAATCCAAGGACTGACCCCTGAGGGATTCGACTTGTGACTGATCTCTTTGTAGAGGTGGACTCCCCATTTCTAACTTCCTGGGCCCTGTCAGTGAGCCAGTTGGCTATCACTGGGTGACATATGGGTTTGTAACTAACCTTTTGAGTTTGTCAACAATGCCCAAGTGGGATATTGTGTCAAATGCTTTGGCCAGGTCAAGATAGGCAGTGTGAATGATTCTGCCCTCATCCATTGCTTTGGTGACCTTCTCAAAGAAGTACACCAGCTTGAGTAGGCATGATCTGCCTTTGACAAAACCAACCTTCTTTACATGGCTTTACATATAAGACTAGTGAGACTTATGAGTCTGTAGTTTCCAGGGTCTGTAGATGGCCTACCTTTGTGCAAAGTGATAACTGTTGCCTTTCTCCATTCATGAGGCATGAAGCCTGTTTGAAAGCTACAGTTAAATAGCAATTCCAGTGGCCCTGATAGGTCAAGTTTCATGCTATTCAGAAGGCATCCTGGGATATTGTCTGGGCCCATTGATGCCGTGTTATTGGTCTTACAGAGAGCATTAAGGACCTGTTCCCTAGTGATAGTAGGGGGAGTTATATCTAATAATATTTCCTGAGGGAAGGTTGAGGGGGAGAGAGGAGTAAAATTGGAGCTGAATTTATCAGCCAGGAGGTTTGCTACATCTTCCGGCTCACTATAGGTGGCTCCATTTACAATGAGTTCTGCACACAACTGTGCATTACCTTTGAGGTTGCGGACATAGCTTTTACAGAAGATCTCACTCCATTCAGCTGGAGGTTCATAGGTTCATAGGTTCGTACTAGGCTATCTGCCCTAGGGCATTTAAAAGCCTAGCCAGAGTGTGTGTGGCTTTCACCACCCCTTAGGATGAGAATACTATACCCATTAGTTTGCTGTGCCTCTGTCCAGCAGTGATACAGAGATGATTCCCGGGGTAAACCTATGATCTCCCATCCACTCGTCAAGATTTCTCTTGAACAGAGTCAGTGAGGGGCTCTGCCTCACATGGACTGGGATTCTGTTCCATAGTGTAGGGAGTCTCTGGGTGATGAATCTGTCCCTCCAGCATGTCCTATTTATATCCGTGTTGAGGTTTAAGTCTCTTGCTCTCGTGGCTCTGGTGGATTTGGATTTTTGAGGTGGAGCATGTCCATTAATTCCGGGTTGGACATGGCCTTGTATGTCAGGCACAGATCACCTCTGAGCAGACGGTATGCGACTGAATAGAGCTGGAGTTTCTTCAGTCGGGCATCGTATGACATATGTTTGAGCCCCTTTATCCTTTTGGTGAGGAACTTTGGGGTCTTTCCAACTGCTGCAGGTGTCGGGTAAGGTACATTCGAATGGGGCGTTGTACTCAATCATTGGTCTGATAAGTGAAGAGTACAGGGTACAATGACCTCTCCTGATCTGGATGTGAATCCCTTCATGATCAGGTGGGCAATGTAGAAGGTCTTCCTAACCACTTTGGCAATGTGAGTGTCAAAAGAGAGGTTACTGTCAACTTGGGTCCCCAGGTCCCTGATAACTTCTTCCATGTTTAATGGATTACCACCTATGTGGTAATTAGGGGTTACCTTGTTTTTCCCAAAGGGTATGACTATACATTTTTGGCATTTAGCTTAAGGCCATGGCTCTGGCACCAGTTATCCATTTCTATGAGACCTTTCTGGAGGATGTCTGTGTCTGATGGAGTGTCAATTATGGTGCCCAGTTTGCAGTCATCTGCAAATTTTGTCAGACACAATCCCCCTATGTTTGCCTGCACTTCAGAAAAATAAATGCCGAACAAGAGGGGCCCAGGACTGAGCCCTGTGGGACACCGCCGTGACCGGCTTAGAGTCTGACATGGCACCAGCAACTCTAACCCTGTGTGTTCTGTCCTTGAGCCAGTTTGCAACCCATCTTGTGACATATGGGTTTACATCTAAGCTGGTGAGCTTTTCTATGATGCCCGAGTGGGGTATTGTGTCACGCTTTTGTTAGGTCAAGGTAGACTGTGTGAACTGCCTTACCCTCATCAATGGCCTTAGTGACTGTTTTGAAAAGTCGACCAAGTTCAAGAGGCAGGATCTGCCCTTGACAAAGCCAAATTGGGTAGGATCCAGTGTCTGTAGGTCCCCAATGTCTTTATTTATGAGTTCCATTATGATCCTCTCCATAGCTTTGCAGACAAGGCTCGTCAAGCTTATGGGGCGGTAATTTCCAGGGTCCGTAGAAGCACCACCTTTGTGGAGTGGGACCACAGTTGCCATCGCCATTCTTTGGGTACGTATCCTGTAGTAAGGCTAAGATTAAACAGCAGCCTTATGTGTGGGTTTAGTTCCTCATTGAGTTTGTGTAGCACACAGCCGGGGACACCGTCCGGTCCCATTGATGCTGTGTTTTTTGTTTTAGAGAGAGCAGCTCTCACCTGGGCATCTGAGATGTTTGGGAGGCTAGACTCTGGTGGGATAGATATTTCTCCTTTTAGGGGGGAGGGAGGGAAGAAATTTGCACTGAACCTGTCTGCCAGTATGTTGGCAATGTCTGTGGGTTCAGTGATTTTTTTATCATTTTGGACTAATTCTGAGCATATCTGGGAGTTTCCACCCAGGTTTCTAACATAGCTAAAGAAGGCTTTATGATTGTCTTTTGTGTCATTAGCGATTTTTCTCTCAAAGTTGGCCTTGGATGATTTTATGAGTGATCATAGTTTTTTGCTAGTATTGATCAGAGATGCCTTCCCATTTAGGGATTTTGCTCTGTCATGTAGTAGCTTTCTCCTCTTGTTGTAGAGTTTGTTTATGGCTGGAGTCCACCAGACCGGGCGCCTGCCTTTGGTGGAAAGGGTCTTGATTTTATTAGGGATTGCTTGATCCATACATTCCTGGAGGTGCTCATAGAAGGCATTTGTAAGGGTTTCAGCAGCGTGGGTTGTGGTTTCCACTGGCTCAGGGGCCTTGAAGGATACCATTCCAGTCTTAAGAAGTGTGAAGTTTTTTGTTGAGAAGTTCTTCACTGTGGTCTTTTTTGCTGGGCGGGATGTGGATCTCCAGTGAGATTAATTTATGGTCTGATCTCACCAATGAGGGATATACTTCTGGTGTGGAGCATTTTGTCCCCATGTTTGTGATGATCAGGTCTAGTATATTTTCTCCTCTTGTGGGAATGGTGACTAGTTGTTCCATAGCATTTGAGTTTATGAACTCAAGGAACCTTTGGGCTAGGGTGTTGGGGCTTGAGTAATGTTCCCAGTCTATGTTTGGGTAGTTGAAGTCACCCAATATGATGGTGTTTGGAGAGACATTCATACTCTCCAGTGTCTTCAGGAAGGCTGTGTGGGTTTCCTGAGTTTGAGAAGGTGTTCTGTAGCATGTTACAAACTGTAGGGCAGTTTTACCTATGGTTAATTGCATCTGGATGGTCTCCGATGCTTCGTGCGTTGCCACTAACCTGGAGGTGTGGGTATCCTTTATGAATATGGATACTCCCCCTCCTTTTGTGGTTCGGTCCGGATTTTGGGGCCGGAACGCATGATAAGAGGTATAACCTGATAGTGCTGGGGTGCTCTCAGGAGCCTTGAACCAGGTTTCAGTCACAGCACAGACATCGATGTTCTCCATACTGAGGAGGGCTTCGAGGGCGTGCATCTTGAGGTTTAGACACAGCACAGACAAACTTTCTCCATTCATGAGGCATGAAGCCTGTTTGAAAGCTACAGTTAAATAGCAATTCAGTGGCCCTGATAGGTCAAGTTTCATGCTATTCAGAAGGCATCCTGGGATATTGTCTGGGCCCATTGATGCCGTGTTATTGGTCTTACAGAGAGCATTAAGGACCTGTTCCCTAGTGATAGTAGGGGGAGTTATATCTAATAATATTTCCTGAGGGAAGGTTGAGGGGGAGAGAGGAGTAAAATTGGAGCTGAATTTATCAGCCAGGAGGTTTGCTACATCTTCGGCTCACTATAGGTGGCTCCATTTACAATGAGTTCTGCACACAACTGTGCATTACCTTTGAGGTTGCGGACATAGCTTTACAGAAGATCTCACCCATTCAGCTGGAGGTTCATAGGTTCATAGGTTCTGCATTAGGCTATCTGCTCTAGGGCATTTATAAGCCTAGCCAGAGTGTGTGTGGCTTTCACCACCCCTTAGGATGAGAATACTATACACAATAGTTTGCTGTGCCTCTGTCCAGCAGTGATACAGAGATGATTCCCGGGTAAACCTATGATCTCCCATCCACTCGTCAAGATTTCTCTTGAACAGAGTCAGTGAGGGGCTCTGCCTCACATGGACTGGGATTCTGTTCCATAGTGTAGGGAGTCTCTGGGTGATGAATCTGTCCCTCCAGCATGTCCTATTTATATCCGTGTTGAGGTTTAAGTCTCTTGCTCGTGGCTCTGGTGGATTTGGATTTTTGAGGTGGAGCATGTCCATTAATTCCGGGTTGGACATGGCCTTGTATGTCAGGCACAGATCACCTCTGAGCAGACGGTATGCGACTGAATAGAGCTGGAGTTTCTTCAGTCGGGCATCGATGACATATGTTTGAGCCTTTATCCTTTTGGTGAGGAACTTTTGGGGTCTTTCCAACTGCTGCAGGTGTCGGGTAAGGTACATTCCGAATGGGGCGTTGTACTCAATCATTGGTCTGATAAGTGAAGAGTACAGGGTACAATGACCTCTCCTGATCTGGATGTGAATCCCTTCATGATCAGGTGGGCAATGTAGAAGGTCTTCCTAACCACTTTGGCAATGTGAGTGTCAAAAGAGAGGTTACTGTCAACTTGGGTCCCCAAGTCCCTGATAACTTCTTCCATGTTTAATGGATTACCACCTATGTGGTAATTAGGGGTTACCTTGTTTTTCCCAAAGGGTATGACTATACATTTTTGGCATTTAGCTTAAGGCCATGGCTCTGGCACCAGTTATCCATTTCTATGAGACCTTTCTGGAGGATGTCTGTGTCTGATGGAGTGTCAATTATGGTGCCCAGTTTGCAGTCATCTGCAAATTTTGTCAGACACAATCCCCCTATGTTTGCCTGCACTTCAGAAAAATAAATGCCGAACAAGAGGGGGCCCAGGACTGAGCCCTGTGGGACACCGCCGTGACCGGCTTAGAGTCTGACATGGCACCAGCAACTCTAACCCTGTGTGTTCTGTCCTTGAGCCAGTTTGCAACCCATCTTGTGACATATGGGTTTACATCTAAGCTGGTGAGCTTTTCTATGATGCCCGAGTGGGGTATTGTGTCGAACGCTTTTGCTAGGTCAAGGTAGACTGTGTGAACTGCCTTACCCTCATCAATGGCCTTAGTGACTGTTTTGAAAAAGTCGACCAAGTTCAAGAGGCAGGATCTGCCCTTGACAAAGCCAAATTGGGTAGGATCCAGTGTCTGTAGGTCCCCAATGTCTTTATTTATGAGTTCCATTATGATCCTCTCCACAGCTTTGCAGACAAGGCTCGTCAAGCTTATGGGGCGGTAATTTCCAGGGTCCGTAGAAGCACCGCCTTTGTGGAGTGGGACCACAGTTGCCGTACGCCATTCTTTGGGTGCGTATCCTGTAGTAAGGCTAAGATTAAACAGCAGCCTTATGTGTGGATTTAGTTCCTCATTGAGTTCGGTGTAGCACACAGCCGGGGACACCGTCCGGTCCCATTGATGCTGTGTTTTTGTTTTAGAGAGAGCAGCTCTCACCTGGGCATCTGAGATGTTTGGGAGGCTAGACTCTGGTGGGATAGATATTTCTCCTTTTGGGGGGGAGGGAGGGGAGAAATTTTCACTGAACCTGTCTGCCAGTATGTTGGCAATGTCTGTGGGTTCAGTGATTTTTATCATTTTGGACTAATTCTGAGCATATCTGGGAGTTTCCACCTAGGTTTCTAACATAGCTAAAGAAGGCTTTATGATTGTCTTTTGTGTCATTAGCGATTTTTCTCTCAAAGTTGGCCTTGGATGATTTTATGAGTGATCATAGTTTTTTGCTAGTATTGATCAGAGATGCCTTCCCATTTAGGGATTTTGCTCTGTCATGTAGTAGCTTTCTCCTCTTGTTGTAGAGTTTGTTTATGGCTGGAGTCCACCAGACTGGGCGCCTGCCTTTGGTGGAAAGGGTCTTGATTTTATTAGAGATTGCTTGATCCATACATTCCTGGAGGTGCTCGTAGAAGGCATTTGTAAGGGTTTCAGCAGCGTGGGTTGTGGTTTCCACTGGCTCAGGGGCCTTGAAGGATACCATTCCAGTCTTAAGAAGTGTGAAGTTTTTTGTTGAGAAGTTCTTCACTGTGGTCTTTTTTGCTGGGGGTGGGGGCGGGATGTGGATCTCCAGTGAGATTAATTTATGGTCTGATCTCACCAATGAGGGATATACTTCGTGTGGAGCATTTTGTCCCCATGTTTGTGATGATCAGGTCTAGTATATTTTCTCCTCTTGTGGGAATGGTGACTAGTTGTTCCATAGCATTTGAGTTTATGAACTCAAGGAACCTTTGGGCTAGGGTGTTGGGGCTTGAGTAATGTTCCCAGTCTATGTTTGGGTAGTTGAAGTCACCCAATATGATGGTGTTTGGAGAGACATTCATACTCTCCAGTGTCTTCAGGAAGGCTGTGTGGGTTTCCTGAGTTTGAGAAGGTGGTCTGTAGCATGTTACAAACTGTAGGGCAGTTTTACCTATGGTTAATTGCATCTGGATGGTCTCCGATGCTTAGATGCGTTGCCACTAACCTGGAGGTGTGGGTATCCTTTATGAATATGGATACTCCCCCTCCTTTTGTGGTTCGGTCCGGATTTTGGGGCCGGAACGCATGATAAGAGGTATAACCTGATAGTGCCGGGGTGCTCTCAGGAGCCTTGAACCAGGTTTCAGTCACAGCACAGACATCGATGTTCTCCATACTGAGGAGGGCTTCGAGGGCGTGCATCATGAGGTTTAGACTTCTGGCATTGAGCAGTATTACCCTTAGTTTTTCTCCATTTTTGTTTTCTAGGGCGGTAGGTTTATCATTTGAGCCTTGCCTAAAAAAGGCACTATGGGGGTGGCAAGAGCCTTTGCCAATATCCGGAAGCCCAGGGGTGACAGGTGCAAGCCGTCCCTTCCGAAGCAGCGTGGCTTGTCAAGCATGTCATCCCAGGCAGACAGACATTGGATCCCCTTAGAATGACACCAGTAATTAAGCCAATTATTAAAGCTGATCATTTTGTCTCTGTATTGTGTCATCATTCTTGGTGATGGTAGGATACTGCTCAGGGTCAGGGTCATACCGGCCTGAGCTACATAATCTGAGAGCTCCTCTATGTCTCTTTTCATGTAGTCCAGGGAGGTACGTCTCAGGTCGTTCAGACCGGCATGGACAATGACTGAGTCATACTTGTACTTGCTGTGGAGTGACCTGAGTGCTTGTGTTATGTGGCGGATTCTAGCGCCTGACAGGCAGCTTACTGTGATCTTCTCCTTGTTCAGTCTGGTGAGTGGGACGTCAGTGTGTCTGACTATGGAGTCACCTATAACAAGTGTGTCTGGCATTGTGTTTGGCCTTAAGGGCTGTGACTGTTTAGCACACTGACTTTGAGAACTATGTGTTGCATGTCTTATGTCTTGAGGTGGCAGTTGCTTGGGTGTCTGCTTTGGAGGCCTCTGTAGTTTTGGTAGATTTTTGATCAGTGCCTCCGAGTATGTCTTTGTGTGTTTATGTATTTGTTTTGCAGTTGTGATAGTTCTATGTGAAACTGGGTTTGTGGTGTGCGTGGTTTCCTTCTCCTCCTGTCTGGTCTTGCCAGTCCTGAGTTGAGAGAGCTCAGCCTCCAGTTTGGCTATATAGTTGCATCTCTCACATGTATTTGTGTTTTGTGGGAGAAGGAGTGGGTTGTCTGTGTACATGAGGCAATTGTAACATTGCCTCAAGATGCCCAGATTCACCAGCTGAACAGGAGAGGACACTAGCAACTGACCCTTCGACATGCTAGAAAAAGTGAAAAAGTTTGCTATTTAATGTAATATTTGCATAAAACAGTTATTCTGTTTCTGAAACACTTAAATGTTATAAGAAACAGAATAAGCAACTAAAATGCTACAAGAATAAACGTTTATTTAGGCAAAAAAGTGAAGTTTTGTCCTTTGTACTGGTTGTGGGTATGTTTTGCCTTGCAAAATACGACGTTTGTACAAAAAATGTCCCACGTTGGGCATTTGAAAAGGTGGCAACCATATAAGGAAGTAATATGATTGATTTATATTCACCGTGGATATCAAATAAAAAACGGATCATACCTCAGTTGTCCCTGATTTTGACTCAAATTTTAACTCTTTCCCTCTTAATCCCTCCTAAAACTAATGACTTTTGGAGGAAAGGTGGTGAATTACACTTAATGAACGACAATAATTAAGAGTTATAAACTTCTTTTACTTCAGAAAATGTGCATTAATTCATATGTTCTGATTCTGTCAATGTTTCAAGTTAATAGCACTAATATTTTAAAAGTGTCCCTGATATTTTCTTGACTTGTCCCCAATTCCGTTGAAATTTGTCCCCAGTTCGTTGAGATGTCTGACGGAGGTATGTTCCTTATCAAGAGATATACTTCAAAAGTATACCCCGGAGACAAGACGTTAAGAAGTTTGACGTTGCTGTATATCACTAAGCCCCCTCCCAAAGCCACGCGGGCACTAAGTCCACAACCACCAGTAACATTCTGCTTTCTAAATACTATGGAAAGAGTTTCGGGGGCATAGCAAGTAAGCGGATGATTTAGGGTTCCCATCTTCTTCTGAGTAAAGGCAGTGAAATCCAGATGCTTCAAGTCAATTAGAATAGTATCCTTGAACAATGACTCCAGGGATTGTGCCAAAGGAAAAAAAAAAATATATATATATATATATATATATATATATATATATATATATATATATATATATATATATATATATATATATATATATATATATATATATATATATAGCGATGGTGGTGCTGCGGTAGCTTTGTCGCCTCACAGTAAGATGTTGTCCTGTTCGATTCTCAGCTATTGCGTCTTCTGTGTGGAGACATGCGTGAATGAACGTACCTTCATTGAAGGTTGTGAGTCAGTGCTGGCAACTCGGCATGTAAAAATGTACTGCCAATCATTAGCAGACCGGAGTTCTGCTGTGGCAACCCCTAACCGGGAAAAGCCGAAAAGACACAACAACATGTGTGTTTATGTGGATATTGAATTTAAAATGAAAATAGTGGTGTATTTTATGAGAATCACAGAATACACAACTGTTTTTTTTATAATATTGAATTGTTTACTGTTGCCATGCCCATAATTTCTGAAAACTTGAATTACTTCATTATGGCATCTGTTTTAAAAGGAAAAGTAGATTCTGTCTGTGTTTGAAATGTCTTTAACCCTTCTGGAGTGTAAAGAATCACAAAGTTGCTGCTGTCATTGACTTCATTTCTTAAGCCATCAGAGGCACAACTAGTCAAAGACTGCCTTGCGTGCAGTTGTAGTTCATCCACTGAGGTGGAGACAGTCTGGGAGGGACTGCAGGTGTGCATCATGCAGCTAGTGGACCACCCATTGCATCTTTGGATGATCATAAAATTCAACTTGAATTAAAGAGACAAGAGGTAGAGATGGACATGAGATGCATGTAGAATGAAGTAGCTGTGAGAATGAGACAGCATAGGAAGTGGCAGCATGAAGCTGCTGAGAGGGAGACGGAGCAACAGCATGAGTGAAAACTCAAGACACTTCAACATGTACAAGTGAGTAGTAAGGGAAACCCAACTCTATTTGCTGAAGTCAGTACTAAATTATTTCCTAAGTAAAAAGAGTATGGTGAAGTTGATAGTTTCACTTGGGCATTTGAATGCAATCAGAATCAAACTGACCAAGGTAAATGGGTGAGGTTTTTCCTCTTCTGCTCGTGTGTAAAGCTATATATGCTTTTAGTAGCATGTCAGATTCTGATTGTATTAACTATAGTAAAGCATGTACTTTCAACTGTTTTTTAAGCTCATGCATGAATTTATGAAACAATGTTTAGAGAACATAAAAGAAAATCTGAACACAGTGATAGTAATTTCATGACAAAAATAAGCAGTTACTTTCATAGGTGGGTGAGTGGATGTCTAGTTACCATTTTTGAAATATTGAAAGATATTGTAGAGAACAAGTACTGTGTGCTTTTTGCCTAAGGATATAAAGATCTGGTTGATGGACCAGGAATGTGCTGTAGATGAAGAAATGACTTAAAAAAGTTACTTCTACTTGGTAAGGAAGGCACACATACAAATAAGGGAACCTACAGGGGTGCAATTTGTAGCATCACATTGGATTCAACAGGTGAAGGCAAAAATCATTTAGTTCCTACACATGTTAAAATATTACATTAGGTGGTTCCAGTGCAGCTAAGTGGGACTTGTACAGTCAAATGTCCACAGAGATAGCAAAAAGAACAAAAGCCATGTCAAGGAGATAGAAGAAGTAACACCAAGGTAGTAATGGGTTGCCGTGAAAATGCATTTGCTTATTATTGCAAGAGCCTGCACTCTATCCTTTATTGAGGGTAAACATTATTAAGAAGGATATGGTATCAGCACTTCACACTGATCAATAGTTTAATTTCAGCTCTCCAAATGTGAAGAAAGAAACTGAGAAATAAAAGCTAGTAATTCTGCCAGCTTGAGTAAAATTCAGTTCCTGGCTATTAAGTGCATTGCCTGGATACCAGCAACAACAAAAAAATAGAGAACCTGAAAGAAAATCAACTAGAAAAGGTGAAGAGAAAACCTTGACTGGGAAGATTTCTGCAGCTGTTCAGCAAAAGGCAGTTCAAATTCCATGTTTGGTTCAAAAGTCAGCTTCCAGTAGTTTAGAAGAAAAAAATCAAATGTATTTAGAGCTGATTAAGATAAATGAAAAACTGAAGGAGTATAGCAGCACAAATAACAAATAGCTTGAAAAAATAGAAGCTTTAACTAAATATTCAGATGAATTGATAAAACCTCAAAACTCAGAAGCTGAAACAAAGAAAAGGTTGGCTGAGTATGAGACTTCTCAAGAAGAGGTGTTTCAAAATATGGTAGTTAGAAGACAGAGCACACAGAGAAAAACTGAGATTTTCTGCTGTACCAGAGAAACTGGAAGGGACAGATTGTATTCATTTTATGAAAGCACAAAAAAGCAACTGGATTGGTATTTCACAGCAGGATGTGTTAATTGAAAGGGCACATCAAGCGTATGCTCCAAATCTAGCCATGAGAAAGCAGCCAAGACCTGCATTAGTAAAGATGCAATCCATCCATCAATCCTCAACCCCTTTTCCCATTTTGCACAAGGGGTCGAGGTGTCACTTCAGCAGTGACAATCATCTGGAGCCAAGGTTTACACTACTGGATGGCTAGCCATGCCATAGAGTTAAGATGCAATCTGTATAATAGAGCATGTGTTGTAACTTTAAGGCGCATTTCCAAGTGTAGGCACATGCATATAAATAGTGAGCATGTGCAGGCAGCAGTGCCATTATGAGAGAACAGCTAGAGTGTTAACATGTATAAGTGTAGTAGTCAGTCTGTTTATAAGTTTATTTAAGTTTAAGCTACTAATTCTCAAGCCTGATGTGTTTGTGTGTAATAAAGCTATTTGAACCAAAGCCACAACTGTTCGTCTGTTTTATCCTGACCAGACAAGTGATATGGTGTCAGAACAGGGATTAAGAGTGCAACTTCTTCAAGCCATGAGGTGCAGAGTAAACAATGAAGGTATATTGAGCAGGTTGGGTGATACAGTGCTTAAATGATTAAAAAGGGCCTGAAACGAGCTTCAGATGACCAAAACTTGTACTAATGATTTATTTTGCAAAGGAAATGATACAAAGCATTCATAAGGCACAAAATGCATTATTAATCAAACGAGTAGCACAAAATGCATTATTAATCAAGCAAAAGGCAGAAAACGCATTATTAATTAAATGAAGTGTTGGACACCATGATATTTGATAAAACTATCAGAAATACATATGGGGTTCAGAACTACTAGTATTGTATAATTTTTATTGTTTATTTTATTTATGTCTTCCTGTGTAAGGTGTGTTTCCTGTAAAAATACTAGAGAGATCTACAAAACAAATACAGCAACTACAAGAAATAATGACCCAACAGAAGTCTCAAATAGCTGACATAGAGAGATCCTTAAATGATACTGAGGGCAGACTCTCAGAATAAGATCTTCAGCTACATTTTTTATCACAACAAAATGTTTCATTACAAAATAAGATAGAGGATCTAGAGAATAGGTCCAGACGAAATAACCTTCGCATCTATGGGCTACCAGAGAAAACAGAGGGAGATAACATGGTGACTTTCCTTACTACCTGGTTACCAGAAGTTTTAAAATTGCCTGAAGCTCTTTCTTATGGAATTGAAAGAGCCCACAGATCCTTAAGAGCTGCCTCATCAACCATCAAATCAAAAAATCACCCGAGATCAATAATAGTAAAGTTTTTTTCATCACAGGACAAGGAACTTATTTTAAAAACAGCATGGTCAACTTCTCCAGTTAAATACAAAGACAACATAATCAGATTTGATAATGATTATTCTGCTGGAGTTATAACTGCAAGAAAAGAATGTCTCCCTCTGATAAAGGAATTGAAAAAAGACAACTTAAAGTCCACTTGCTGTTCCCTGCAAGAATAAAAATATTTTTTACTGAAGGTCCTAAAACTTTTGACACTCTGCAAGCAACAGTTTCTTATCTTTCAGCTAATGAAACCTTGGATAATGTGGAAGAAATGGATTTCTCCCAATTTGTGGTTAAGCGTCACTTAGAAAAAAATGAATGGAGCACTGCTGACAAGAAGAAGAAGAAACGATAAAAGACATATGAAAAACACAAACATTATTGTCTTCTATTTGCTCTGTAAGGCAAAAAAGTTCTTTGAAAGCATTCATGCTTTACACATGTGTCAGTCTTTAAAACAATATAAATACAAGATAAGCAGGACATTTTATAACTAAAGGAAGTAACCCTAAAGAAAGCAAGGTAACATATCTTTCTCTATTACAGTGTAAATACTTACAGTCATGATTTTTCTAACTCTAAATGATGTTTAGATAGTTCATTTATAAATTACCTGCCTTTTACTGCTAGTATAGAATATGATGTATTTACACTGACATATTAATGTGGTGTGTTTAAATGAGCATAATTCCTTTTTATATTATTTACACTAAGCTGCATGAAATATCTAAACTGATATATTTAATACACATAATAATATATAAAAACCGATAGTAATAACTGTCAGAAAGTGCCTTGAAAAGTAATTATCTATTCTTTGATGCTAAAAGTGCCTTTTTGACTAGCAAACAACTGTTTGGCTTGTATATCTGCCCTTAATGTTAAGAAAACTAATAGAAGTTTAATGAGCTGGTGTTCAGTTTAAAAAAAGCCCTAAAACTTCATTTACTTTGTTTTTGTCTTCCCGCCATGGTCACGAGCTGGGAACTCTTATTTTACCACCCCTGAATGAAGGTTATTCAGTTAGAATCCATTACAGTGTGTTAAACCTTCTAACAGCACAAAATGAAAGTAAACAGTCATGAGTGATGTCAGCACTAAAACAAGACAGTATGGGTGTGGTGTCAGCTAAGCTACTTAAAGTAACCAGCACACTATTTATGAGATGGCAAAGTGCTTTTACAGTTTTAACAAATATTAAAAGTACACTGAAGTACCTAATGAATTTAGAAGGTATCAACACATACATGACATTTTATTATATTGTAATATTTGTTATTCATTTTGAATTGTACACATAAACAGCACACAAAGCTTAAAAATAAGTATATCACTTGGAAGAAACTGTATGAATAGTTAACACATACAGACTTTACTATAATCTTTTCTGATAAGATCACCCACGTAAATTACTATAATTTAACTTAATTTTATAAAAATTTAATATATTTAAGTCCTTGACTGGAACTATATAACATATTTGTAAACACACTGCAGCTAGTGTACTCAACCTTAAGGATAGTAAGTCAATTAAGGTTCATGAATGTAGCTATGTGTTACTAGGCATTTTAAGGGTAAAAAGGAGTTGCTGTTTAACTATCAAGATACTCTGTAAATATTAAATTGTTCAAGTTGCACAATCATTAAGCAGTAATAAGCAAGAAAAAATCTCAGTCTTGCTTATGATATTGTTTTATATATAGATATATATATATATATATATATATATATATATATATATATATATAGGAAGGAACTGCTGAATTATAAGTATGCTTTTATTAAAGGCAAGTTATATTAATATTGAACATCCTCACTGAAAATGAATGATTGTGTAGAGACACAGTAACTCCCATTATATAACCAAGGCTAAAGAGATCATCTTGTATGTCTAAATTGATCAGCCTTGAACCTTAGATTGCAAATAGACATGCAACATACTTTTACTTATAATGCTGAATATATATATTATATAACATCACAAACACTAAAGCCATTGTCAGCTACATCTCATATCAATCAGCATTAAAATATGATTTGAATAGCATAGGCATTTACTAACATATTGCTGTTGGTACCTGATATGCATATAAGTAACAGGTCTAATTTCTGTCTATGAAAGTAAATACCAGTCTGTGTGTATTTGTTAATTATGAAACAAGAGCATGCTATCTATTCTTTTTAATATCCTATAGGTATGTACTTGTTAGAGACACACACATGCTGCAAAGCTGCTAGTTATTGCATATTCATTAGTATATTTCTGACTGCAGTGTTATAACTATATGGTGTGGACCACTTGAGTTGAGAATATGTCTCTATATTGGGCATGTTCTCTGTTTGAACGTTGTATATTATCTATAATATGATATGGAGTACCCTCACTAAATTCAAAGAAGCCACAATAGAAACAAATATTTATTAAAAATGGAGAATAGAAGGATGAAGAGAAAAATGAAGGAAAATGGTTGATGGTCATATAAGGTTATCTTTTCCTGTGTATGTAGAAGAGTTGACAGTAATAAGTACCAAACAATTGTGTTATAGCATATTTAAAGCCTGCTTTGCTTCTCATATTTTCCAACCTTACAGTTATAATGTTGCAGATAAATCCTGTAATATCATAAGGAGTATGAGTTGCTATTTGACATATGACATATGTGGTACACTAGCGATGAAATATGCCAGTGGCACTAATAAATATATAGGAATTGCTAAGAAATATAGTCTTAAACTATATAATACCAATGCCAAAAACAAATTAGTAGCATTCATACCACTAAAATATGACTTTTTGAATTAAAAGAAAACTATAAGATTACTGATAAATGACAATACAAATGTAACATTATATTCATTGTTATGGATACTTTCTGATTTAATCAACTTGTGGCATGGTTAACTGATGCATATAATGCTTAACTTTTTTTTTTATGTATGTATATATGTGTGTATGTATGTATGTGTGTATATATGTGTATATATATATATATATATATACATACATAAATACAGACATATATATATATATATATATATATATATATATATATATATATATATATATATATATATATATATACAGGTAGACCATTACAATAAATTTGATACCTATGAATGCCACTCACACTATAAGGGAGATAGACAGCAAGCATATTATTTTTAAGATGCATAACTGTTATTGCTACACAAAAGATATATTAAAATAAAAGATTTTCCTTTACAATTTAAACAAAACCAAATAGTTAAGTATTAAATCTATGTATAGTTGTGTTGCCTTAGTGTTTTATAAAATATTAAAAATAGATAAAGACTGTATTTAAGTAATCTGTAAAGACAGATACATGTATACTTAAAAGATATATAAGATACTTTTCATTATAAAACTACCATATGGCGGGGCCGGGGAGGATGCTGAAATGCAGACTGAGAGAGATCGCTTGAATGATTAGATCATTCAAGGATGAGATGTTTTTCTCATGGAGGAGTTTGGTGGTTGTTTATCTTATATTGTTCTCAGTTATGATCTTGTAATTTACTTTTATTGGGTGTCTATAATCTATTGTAATACTGTTGGAAGAAGAAAGAACAAGTCATTTTCTTCATGTACACACATCTACACATTGTTACGAGTATATGAATATGGATAAAAGCAAAGCTAATATAAATCCAATTGCAAAATGTATATCTCTTAATGTAAATGGTTTAAATAATAGCTGCAAAAGGGAAAGTCTTTATAGATATTTAAAGCTATGTGAAGCTTAACTAGTATTTTACAGGAAACACACCTTACACAGGAAGACATAAATAAAATAAACAATAAAAATTATACAATACTAGTAAGTTCCACCTATAATCAGAAGCGAAGGGGAGTAGCAATTTTGTGGAAAAACACTACTTTAATGCCTAAAATCATAAACACGTTCCATGACAACTCAGGAATGTTTTGTCTAGTGACAATATTTATCAATGAAATGATATATACATTAGTGAATATTTATTGGATACCAGGACTAGGTGTTAGAGTGGCCAAACAACACTTAGAAGACATTGTACAATATACCAAAGGCAATTTAATCATAGCTGGAGATTTCAATTGCATTATAAAAGAAACTGACACAAATACTAAAACTACAAGTAAGAGATCACCTTTAACAAAGTTGTTATCTGAGTTTGTTGAAACTTTTAATATAGTTGACATAAATGAGTATGCTATCCCAGATTCACTATTCTTTGCACATTTTTCCCATAGACATAATACATACTCTAGAATAGATAGAGTGTACATAACAAAGGATTTAACCTCTAAATTAAATAAAGTCAAGACAATTTCATGTCCATTTTCGGACCATAACACCATAATGTTTGAGACAGACTTATGTTTCAAGAGAAGGATATCAGTAACAAGAATACTATCTTACATAACAAATCTCAAAGATTTTAAGGAATTTTATATTAAAGAGACACAAACATTCCTAGATATCAATCTTACAAAAGATGTATCTGAAATATATATATGGGATACATTGAAAGCATACCTATATGGAAGAGTGGTGGGATGGTATACAAATAAACAAAAACAGTGGAATAAGGAATTAATGGAATTACAGTCAAAAGTAGATCATTTAAAGCTTGATATTCAAAATGGAAACACCAACTTAATAAAAGAACTAGAAGATACTAATAAAAATACTCAGAGACGCTACACCACAAAACAATGATCAACTTAGAAAAATTAAACTATGTTACTATTCAATGAACCCTAAAACCAATGAAGAATAGCAAATAGGACTAAAAAGATTATTAAAACAAATCAAATCAAGGAAATACATAATATAGAAACCAAAAAGAAAGTATCTGATTTAGAAGGAATACTAGAAGCTTTTAGGCTATTTTTTCATAAACTTAATAATCAAAATGAGAAAACAGAAACACATTCAGCATTGAAAGCTTTTCTCAAAAACAATGTTAAAGTTAGGTTATTAGAGGAGCAGGTACAACTAATAGATAAACAAATAACAATGACAGAACTTAAAGCTGAAGTAAATAAGCTAAAATTAAACAAAGCTCCAGGTATAGATAATATCACCCCAGAAATGTTTAAATTACTATCAAATGAGGCTTTGCTGTTGTTATTGAATGTCTTTACATCAGTTAAAAATGGTAAAGACATTCCTCCTTCTTGGAAGTACACATTAATATCACCAATTCTGAAACAAAATAAAGATCCCAGTGAATGTTCATCATACAGACCCATTTCACTTCTTAATATAGATTATAACATTTTTATGGCAATACATGCTGCTCGAATAAAACAATTACTACCACTTTTGATAGAGGAGGATCAAACAGGTTTTATAAAAGATAGGAACACTTATGACAACATTAAAAGAATTCTTTCCTTAATTGATTATATAAATGTCACAAAAACAAAATGAATGTTATTAGCTTAGACATAAATAGCATTTGATTCAGTGAACTGGGATTATCTGTGGTTAGTTTTAGAAGAATATGGCTTCTCAAACAACTTCACTTTGTTAATAAAATCATTATATGAAAAATCATTAGCTTATGTAAAACTGGGATCTTGTCTGTCTAAATCTATTAAAATAACTAAGGGCACAAAACAAGGCTGCCCTCTTTCTCCGTTATTGTTTGCGTTAGTCATTGAACCCTTAGCAAATAATATACGTATGGATAAAAATATTGAAGGAATACAACTAGACAATAGCCTAGAGCTTAAAATTCAACTTTTTGTTGATGATATTTTAATTACCTTAAAAATAATAATAGCAGTTTAAAAGCATTATGGGACTCAATTCAAAACTTTCAAAACTTTTCAAGTCTTAAATTTAATGAGAACAAAACAAATGTATTGCTTATAAATACTAATAAAAAGATCTAAATAAAAATACCATAAATATATCTCTACCGATAATATAATTAAATACTTGGGAATTATAATAACTAACAACCTAGATACTACAATTGAAACAAATTATAAAGAGACCTTAAATAATATTAAAAATCTAATACAAAGATGGAATAAATTCTTCTTTTCAATGGAAGAAAGGCTTTATATAATTAAAATGATCATATTTCCAAAAATTCTTTATGTCATATAAGCTTGTTCTTTGCCACCAGCTAAATCGCACCTAAAACAATGAAATGATTTAATGGTAAGATTCCTATGGTATCCAAAAAAACAAGGATAGCTATGAAGTATCATCTAGATGATTGGGATATAGGTGGCATAGGTTTACCAGACATAGAAATATATTTGCATTCATCCATTATTAAAACAATATCATTATGGCTAAATACAAAATATACATCAAAATGGAAGCTAGTTCATGAGAGAATCTGGTTAAAATCAAGATTTGTAGTAGCAAATAAGTATACAGATTTCATACCAAACAATTTTCTATGGCTGATGAAGGAATATATGATGATACATAAGAATAAAAATATAAGTTCCAAATACATTACTTATACATTAAAATTTTCCAAAATCTTATTAATAGCAATCCTGATATTAAAGCATGGTCATTTCTTTTATATCCAGTAGCGTACACACAAGGTAATATAATAACATTTAATATGGAAATAGTCAACATGCTTAATGAAAAGGGATTAATATATTGGCATCAATTGCTAAACTCTGGAAAACCTCTGACAATAGACCAGATTAAACAGAAATTAAATATGGAAGATAGTTTGTGGTTACATGTACAAGAATTAAGACAGTATATATTAAGCAAACAAGAAACAATGCAACCATCAATAAGACAAAATGTTCCTAACCTTATAGAACATATAATATTACTAACGAATCAACCCATTACTGGAAAGGGATACTTATCATCTATTTATAAAACAAACAAAAATAAAAATGCATAATAATGACAAAATATGGAATTATTTTAGATCTGTTAATGTGCTTGTGCCAAATAACAGAGATAAATAACTAATTCTTCTCTCTCCAAAGCAGACATCACTTTCATTACATTGGAGACTTTTACATGGCAATTCATACACAGATCTTATGTAACCCCTCATAAAATGGAACTTATGTTTAAGAAAAATATTGGCTGCTGGAGATGTGATTTATCAATAAAAGCAGACTGTCAACATATGTTCTACGAATGCCATTTGATTAAACCATATTGGGATAAAATAAATTATTTTCTGCAAATGGTATTCAATGATAAATTCCAGATTTCCAAATCTATTATTTTGTTTAATGCACCTGTACCCGACTGTGTGCCAAGAACAAAATATGTAATCTTATGGACTATCCTAGCTATTGCAAGGAAGAACATTACATCAAACTGGAAATCCAAAGCTTCTCCAACTTTCAAGCAATTCATGAATATGGTGTCAGCAGTATTGCAATTGGAAATGAACACTATTAAAGGAAGAACTGAAAGAACTACATCATTATATGTAGCATGGCAAAAAGTAACTGAAATACTGGAAAATAATGACTGCAGCAGATTATAATCAGGAAACAATTGTATAGAAAGTCAATTATATGTCAACAATAGACACCCTTGTAAATACTTTATTTTGGTTTTAATGTTTGATATCTGTTTAGAGGTTTTAGCCTACCTTTTTAAATAATTTGTAAATACTTCATTGTCATAAATAACCTGCATTCATGTTTTCTTGTTTTTGGAAATGAATAAAAATATTTAAAAAAAAAAGAGAGGACCCTGAGTGCTTGAAACATAAATTTACAGAAATGTGCAACCCCCAGACAAATGTTACATTAGAGAGGCACCTATTTTATACAAGAGACCAAAAGCCAGGAGAAAGTTTTGCAGCTTATATCACCGACTTAAGAAATAAAGCTGAAATGTGCATATTTGGTGACTTGAAAGATGAGTTAATAAAGAACAGGCTTATGTGTGGTGTTAATAATGCTGCAGTGAGAAAGATTTTGCTTTGTGACAGTGATTTAACATTGAACAAAGCTATAGAGATTTGTCAAATCCATGAGCTCACAGAAAGGCACACAAGTATGCTTGGAAGTGATAAGAGCATGGTTTCAGCAGCCTCTAGAGCAGGTGTAGACAGCATGCAGCACATGGCTAGCAGAAGCAAACCTAAGCACATGGCAGCTGCAGCCCATGCAGGTTTTCCAGGGAGGACCCGTAACTTTCTAGCAAGTTCCAAGACTAGCCCAGCAAAGTGGATATGCACAGTACAGTATAAGGGTGAGTCAGTAAACCCAAGTCAAGTCTTATTGTTAACTGTCATAACTGTCATGCCAGTCATGAGTCTTAAAGAGAGAAGTGCTTAGCATTTGGTCAGCAATGCCACAAGTATAAAAATTGAGTCATTTTCAAAAATTTGTTAATCAAGCAAGCCTCATTCAGTTATTAAGAAAGGTCGCTCAAAAAATCAAGTTGATCATGTGGAAAGCTGCAATCCTACTTTCTATGTAGATGGTGTATCAGTGCTAGGTGAAAAGGTTAATGCAGTAGATTTGTTGGCAAAGAACAAAGTGTTTTGATCTGTCCTGATCAATGGTAAACCCACAGAGCTCAAAGCAGACACTGGTGTTATGTTATGTCAGCAGAAGCATTTGCTAGAGTAAAAGCTGGTGAGCAACTTCATTTGGCTAATTGTGCGAAGCTTGTTGCTTATGGAGGTGAAGAGTTTCAAACTGAAGGATCAGTAATGCTTTCATGCTATTTTGCTGGGAACAGTTACAGCTTGCAATTTTATATAGTCAGAAGACCTGTGCGTTCATTATTAGGTCTCAGAGACAGTTTAAGAATGAAACTGCTTTTTTTTACCAAAGAAGTCCATCATTTAAGCACATGTCCTAGTTTCAGCTTCACTGATGCTATTTTCTCAGAGTATGCTGATGTTTTTGACAACAAGCTAGGCAAACTTCTAGTTGTATAGTCCACAAAAGTAGACCCAGATATCAGTCCAGTGGTCAGACCAGTGAGGAGAGTTCCAATAGCCTTGCAGGGCAAAGTCATGGTCCAATTAGCAAGGTGTGATTTGTCCAGTCACAGAACCAACTGAGTGGGTATCTTCCATGGTAGTAGCTCATAATAAAAGCTCAGATGAAATCAGAATATGCATTGACCCAAGAGACATGAATAAGGTATTAAAGAGACCTCATCATCCTATGCATACAGTTAAGAAGGTTGCTGCCCTCATGCCAAGTACCACTGTTTTTTGTTTCTTGGCTACAAAGAGTTCATTTTGGCAAGTAATGCTTGATCACAAATCTTCATTATTGACTACATTCAGCAAACCATTTGGTAGCTACAGATTTCTCAGAATGCCATTTGGAATAAATTCTGCTAGTGAAGTCTTTCAGCAGGCAATGCAGCAAATTTTTTTGGGTTATCCATGTGCTATAATAGTGGATGATTTACTGGTTGGAGGTAATGGAGAAGCAGAGCATGACAGAAACCTCAGGAAAATTCTGGATAGAGACCGTGAAGTGAACTTAAAGCTCAATCCTCTGAAATGTAAATTCAGGCTACCAGAAGTTACTCATGTAGATAATTTATTTACCAGTACAGGCTTACGACCAGACCCTTCCAAACAAGCAGCTATTCTTAAGATGCCAGCACTAAACAATGTCCAAGCCCTACAATGTTTCCTTGGTATGGTTAACTATCTGGGCAAATTTATCCCTAACTTTAGTGATCAGTACCTTTGAGAGAGCTGACATGCAAAAATGTTGCCTGGTCATGGTTGGAATAGCACCAGAGAGCATCTGATAACCTCAAACAGCAAATTGCCAACCCACCTACATTGCAATACTATGATGTCCACAAACCTGTAGTTCCTTCCTGTGATGCTTCAAAGTTCGGTCTTGGTGAAGTTATTCTCCAAGAGGTCAAACCAGATGCCTATGCACCTAGAACTCTTACCCAAATTGAAATGCAGTATGCTCAAATTGAGAAGGAACATTTGGCAATTGTGTTCACATGTTCAAAGTTCCATGATTGTATTTATGGCCGAGCTATGCAGATCGAAACTGATCATCAACGTCTAGTCACTATTTTAAAGAAGCCTATGCATACAGGTCCAGCAAGACTACAAAGAATGATGCTCAGATTACAAAAATACAACTTCAAAATGGTCTATACAAAAGGCAAACTTATTTATCTGGCTGATACCTTACCCAGTTTGCCCAGAAATACCACAGAACAGCTTGATGCAGAGAATTTTGACTTTGATGTCATGGAAGTGCATAATTTTTCTACCATGAGACTTGATGAGCTGAGAGATCATAAAAAAGACTGATCCAATTTTGCAGAAGCTCAACCACTTCCTCAATGTTGGATGGCCGTCAAAGCAATCTTGTGTACCACCAGAAGGGCAACCTTTTTTTCATACAGAGATGAAATGCTGATGGAAGATGTTATGATTTTCAAAGTTATTGTTCCTACTTCCTTACAACATGAGTACATTCAGATTCTGCATCATGGCCACCCAGGTTCCAAAGCTACCAAAAGAAGGGCAAGAAGACTAGTATTTTGGCCTTCCATGTCAAAAGACATTGATAAAGTGCTTTCATCTTGTTCAGTATGCAATAGAAGTAAAATGCATTTGCAAAATGGACCACTTCAGCTAAGCTAGATTCCTGAACTACCTTGGTCAACAGTAGCCACTCACATATTTGAGTGGAATAATCAGCATTACTTAGTGTTGCTAGACTCTTATTCAAACTGGTTTGAGGTCAATTTGCTACCTAACCTAACATCCAGTGCTGTTATTACTAAGATGAAACATCATTTCTCTTTCCATGGTAGTCCACGCAAAGTTATTTCTGACAACAGTACCCAATTTATCAGTCAGTTATTTCAGAAATTTGCAGAAAAGTGGGACTTTATCCATATTATTAGCAGTCTGGAATACCCACAGTCAAACTGAAGTGCAGTATAGAGTGAAAAGCAATAACTAGAGAGGTCAAAGTGTGACAATACCGATATCTTCTTGAATTTACTTAATCTCAGAAATTTACCCCATGACAACCTACTTGGCTCGCCTGCTCAGAGACTTATATTTAGGCAAACCAGAACACCCTTGCCTATTAGTTCTAGTTTGTTAGTGCCTAATGCTACAAACACCAGAGCAGTCAAAGCCCAACTCTTTAAGAAGTGTTCTTTTCAAAAGTCCTACTGTGATAAAGTGAGCAAATTTCTTCGTCCGTTGAAAGAAGGAGAGCCAGTGAAGATGCAAGCGGCAAAAAGCTTTGATCAAATTGGTCAAGTGAGAGGTATATATGCTGAGCTAAGATCCTACTTAGTGGAATCTGAGGATATAGAATACAGGAGAAACTGCAGGCTTCTTCTTCCAGTGTCTGAATTGATATCACAGCATTTTACCTGTGATACAGACTCTAGATCTCAGAGCAACCCAGACAATTTTCATACTGAAGAACATGTCTCAGTACCTATTCCCATTCCTGGTGATGTCCCAGATATCCCCAAAGTTGAACATTCCTTGAAGACAGTCCCCGTTGCTAGATCCAATTCTGATTTTTATGTTACACAATCAGGTCGTATTTCTAGACCTTGTGCAAAATACACAGCAACCTGGACATGATTGTTTTATATTTGTTTAACTTTGTATGACTGCATGTCAAATAATTAGTTCTGTATACAGTAATTTCATGTCAAAGGATCATTTCTGTGCAACTGCATGTCAGTGAATACTGTCATTTAGTGTATGATCTATTTCTCAAAGAGGAAGGATGTAGAACAGATTGTGTGTTGTAACTTTAAGAAGAATTTCCAAGTGTAGGCACATGCATATAAATAGTGAGCACTTGCAGGCAGCAGTCCATTTTATGAGAACAGCCAGAGTGTTAACATGTATGAATGTACTAGTCAGTCTGTTTTTAAGTTTATTTAAGTTTAAGTTACTAAGCCTCAATCCTGATGTGTTTGTGTGTAATAAAGCTGCTTGAACCGAACCCACAACTGTTCGTCTGTTTTATCCTGACCAGATGAGTGACACAATCATACCAGCAGAAAGAGCTGAGTCTGACAAAAATGTGGCAGAAAGGGAAAGTATTAAAATTGGAATCAGCAAAGGGTTTGTGAGAAATTATTCACTGTACACCAGACAGAAGAAAAGCAAATTTATCCCAGCAATCAGGGAATGTTGAGAGGCAGGTGTGTGATTCAAGCTGATGTTTCTTGCTGTCTTCAGAATATTTTTTTCCTGATTGATCAAAGACATTTTTGATGCAGAACAGGGTAAGGAGGAAATGCAAACGTTTATCCAGCAAAAAGTGAGCCATCAAACAGAAGTTGACTCTACTTCTCAATCTTCTGACAATTATGCCCATAGAAGGTGACTTTTCCAGAGAAACCTTTTCCAATATCCCAAAAGAAAATGATTAACACAGAAAAAAAGTACAGGAGTTGACTAGAAGAACTGGGAGTATCTGGGCTTGAACCAGAGTCTGGTGTTGGGAGATGAAGATGAACAGGAAGAAGACCTGCACTACTGAAATTAGTGAATGCATATGAGATTATAAAGCAACAATCACATTTCTGAAATATGGCTTTGCACAATAAAGTGTCTGAGAACGACTGGACTTTTACTGACTTGGTTAAACTTGTGTGTGGGGTAAACCATATACCCCACTTTATGTCATTAATGTTTAGAAGGCCACTAAAAGGGAAAAAAGTAGCTGCAAGCAAAATAATTTTTGTTCTTAATAGTATATAAAGCATTTCATGATATAAAATAAACCACATCAAAGGCACAGTAGCGATGCAAGGCAGGCAATTTATAGAGGATCCAATACTCACACAAAACAAAAAGTCCTCTTAGAACAAATTTAAAACAGCAATTTATTGTAGCACAAAACAGACTTGATAAGCACTTTCACCTAAATAGGCTTCTTCAGAACTTACAAGCCAGTCTTCTACACTCTTAATATGCCAAAGTATACAAAAAGTGCTCCAAAAAATCAATCAACATTTAAAGGCACATCACAATATATAAAATGCTAAAATCACAATGGATCTAAACCAGCCCACAACAACAAACAAAGATAACATATAATATGTACGTAAAAATATAATACATATAAAATCTAAATTAATGTACATACTAAAAAAAAAAATATATATATATATATATATATATATATATATATATACAATATGTATATATATATATATATATATATATATATATATATATATATATATATATATTATATATATATATATATCTATATAAAAACATGTTTAACACAAGATGTGCTCATTTTAGTTTCCTGGATCTCAAGAAGGTTCTCAAAGGTGCCTTCTCATTGAGTCCAGGAAACACATCAGCCCTAAGCCTGACAATCCACCTGGACTCTGCACTTTCCGTCCTACCCCTCACATCACCCCCCCCCAAAACTATGATGTATAACATCTAGCACTTTAAAGCAAAACACGTGTGAGATCAGTGGATAAAACATGTTTTGATAAGGCATTTACAGTGGAGTGGACCCTAATCTGGTAAAAGTGTTCCCTAATTCTGTCCTTCAGCCTCCTGGCCATCTTACCCACGTAAAACACAGCGCAGGTGTTACAGGAGGCTAAATAGACCACATGGGAAGAATTACAATCAGCAAACACTCTGACCTTGTAGCTATTACCATACACAGGATGATAAAAACTAACATCCGTGTCAATGTGGGAGCAATTATTACAATGGCCACATGGTACTGTACCAACCCTCTCATCAGTGTTGGAACCCAACTTAGGATAACACAACATATTCTTCAAATTCGGTCTATTCTTATAAACAAAACATGGAGTGGCACCCACAACATCTCTTACATCTGGGTCAATCTATGTTACTCTGACCATTGCCATCTGGATAATTCATCGTTCCCTCTAAAAATATGGTACAGCCTCACTATTCCTCTACCCAGAGAGTCCTTCTAACCCCTTTTCTATATCAGAATTCTGATACTCTCTATCCCTAAACCTCTGACACAAATCCCGAACACCATCTTCAAAACCGACCTGACTAGGATTATACCGGGAGGTCCTGTAAACCTGGCCTCTCACTATATTGCCAAACATATAGCCAGGATGCATACTATGTTTGTGAAGGAAGGCATTCCACTGACAAGTCTTCCTATACACACCTGTATTCAAAAGGCCACATTCCAACCTCTGAACATAAACATCAAGAAAAGCAATCCAAGTCTCAGAGACCTCATAACTAAACTTCAGGAACTATGTCAAACCATTAACCCTCTCTATAAACATAGATAACTCATCCTTTGAGCCTCTCCAAATGAAAAACACATAGTCCACAAAACGCCTGTAAAACATAACATGCCTAACATACCCCTCCAATTTAAACAAAAATTCAGTCTCCCATGCAGCCATGAAAAGGCTGGCATAGCTATTGGCACAAGAAGTGCCCATAGCTACGCCATCCGTCTGCAGGTAACACTGCGTGCCAAAACAAAAAATATTATTCTCTAATACAACTTCCAAAAATAACATTATTCGATCCAACACATCACTGCTCAACTCAGACCTAGTCTTCAGATAATCAGACACTAACTGTACCCCTTCCCTATTCGGGATAACAGTAAAAAGAGATTCAACATCCATCGTAACCATAAAATAAGAAAGATCAGCAGGAAGCAATCTCATACACTCATATAAATCCAACAAGAACTGTTTCGTATCCCTTAAGATATGACCATTAGCATCAACCACGGGGTGCAAATTCTTCTCCACATATAAAGAAAAAGGTTCCGTAATCCACCCTCTGCCAGCAACAATAGGTCTCATAGGTGGACATACACCATCCTTATGGATCTTAGGTAGGCCCTGTATTACTGGCAGGGGGGGTCACTAACAAACAAATAATCATACAACTCTCTTGAAATAGCTCCAGTCCTAACCAGATCAGCTAACATCTCCCATATCCTCTGTGTGTGCATATCAACCATACACCGCTCTGTCTGGGAGTAAAACCTCTGGTCCATTAATATCAATTCCATGGAATCATTATAAAACCCAGTGTCCATAACAACCATGGCACCCCCTTTGTCAGCAGGACTAATGACAAGGGATGTGTCCCTTCTTAACTGTTGCAGAGCTCTCCTCTGTAAATATGTCAAATTACCCCTCCTTACACTAGACCTACAGACCTTCTTCTCCATATCATATAAGTCATTCTCCACTAATTTACTAAAATCAGCTACTAGTGGCGGCACCCCTGGCATATAAACACTAGGCCTTTTAAAAGATTTTGCATCTTACACTTGTACCACATACTTAAACTCCAATCTGAGGCATAAATTCCTAACAAACAATTTAAACTGCACCAAAGTGTCAACATAATCACTATTGCAACTAGGTATAAAGGTCAACCCTTTCGATAAAACACCTAACTCATCAGGTGTAAGAGGGTGAGACAAGGTATTATGTACTAACGTTTCCCAGCCTTGTCCCACATCCTCTTCAAATTGTGGTTCAACTGGGAGTCTGCTGACAGCTTCCTTTTAGTCCTGCCCCTGCTCATAGACCTCAATCTCTCTCCTCCCCTGTACACCTCGTTGATGGGGAAAGGGCGGTTAGTAGCCCCATCACCACCCTGATCAAAACCAGGAGGGGATATGCCATGTGTAGAATGAACCAGTTCCTTCCTTCTAACCACCGGCTCAAATTTCAGATTACCAGGGGTAGAGCATTCAAATGTGCTAGATCCTTGGTCAGAAGAGGATGTATCAGGGCCTCTCCCCACTACAGCTGAACTAGAGGGTTCTATATTATTGGAAACAGCATTATCAAAAACGTCCCCACAGATACAACAGTAGTTGATTTACTGAAACCATTTTTATCAATCACATCATCAGTTACATTAGCAATTACATTAGTGTCACCATCTCTATTACAGCCATCAGGTACATCCACATGTTGAGACTGAACTGAGTCACTAAACATATGTCCCGTATTAAAAGTCCTCGGCCATGAAAAGACCTGGCCTAGTCTGAAATCGTCCATAACTCTTTTAAGCTTGTTCTGTTTCTGTGCCAACAATCATCTCTCATATAACTGTACAGTATCTAACACAGAGTCAGTAAACTTATTAACAACATCCACTGGGAAATGATGATATAGTTCCCTCTGTTGCCTCTTAATGCTCTCACACATCTCTATTTCCTCCGGTAAGTAAAACTCATTTAAAATGGACATGTACTTGAGGCTTACCTCTATATTTGCCTGCTGCCATCTGAACAGTAACTCTGGGTTCAAATTACTCATAGTGGGCATTTTCAATACCGTTAATCCCCTTGGTATGATCCTCCGAGAAATGCAGACTTCAAAATGCTGCTGTTAGGTCTGCAACCACTTCAGTTTCAGAAAATCAGCCTCCAACCTGGCAATGCACGTGCGCAGTTCAACCCTATCAAACGGCTCACCCAAAGTCACCATATTTTCATCTTCTCCTCCCTCAAACAATGCCAATGGATTCACAGCAGCAGATACACACATGGAGAAACAATCACCAATCACCGGAACACCCTGCTCAGGTACATACGGTAGTTCTACTTGCTTCTCGGCAGTTCCTGCCATGCTCTCAGGGGGGTGAAAACAGCAACACGTGGTAATCAAATATCCAAGAAGAATCACTCCCCACCAGGTAAACCATGCTCCTTGTGCCAAACACAAACCGAATAAAACAAACCACATCAAAGGCACAGTAGCAATGCAAGGCAGGCAATGTATAGAGGATCCAATACTCACACAAAACGAAAAGTCCACTTAGAACAAAGTTAAAACAGCAATTTATTGTAGCACAAAACAGACTTGGTAAGCGCTTTCACCTAAATAGGCTTCTTCAGACCTTACAAGCCAGTCTACTACACTCTTAATATACCAAAGTATACAAAAAGTGTGCCAAAAAAATCAATCAACATTTAAAGGCACATCACAATATATAAAATGTTAAAATCACAATGGATCTAAACCAGCCCACAATAACAAACAAAGATAACATATAATATGTACGTAAAAATATATATATATAAAATCTAAATGAATGTACATACTAAAAAAAAAATATATATATATATATATATATATATATATATATATATATATATATATATATATATATATATATATATATATATATATATATTCAAAATATATATATATATATATATATATATATATAAAATATGTTTAACATAACAAGATGTGCTCATGTTTTTCATTTGGAGAGGCTCTAAGGATGAGTTATCTAAGTTTATAGAGAGGGTTAATGGTTTGACACAGTTCCTGAAGTTTAGTTATGAGGTCTCTGAGACTTGGATTGCTTTTCTTGATGTTTATGTTCAGAGGTTGGAATGTGGCCTTTTGAATACAGGTGTGTATAGGAAGACTTGCCAGCAGAATGCCTTCCTTCACAGACATAGTATGCATCCTGGCTATATGTTTGGCAATATAGTGAGAGGCCAGGTTTACAGGACCTCCCGCCATAATCCCAGTCAGGTCGGTTTTGAAGATTGTGTTCAGGATTTGTGTCAGAGCTTTATGGATAGAGAGTATCAGAGTTCTGACATATAAAAGGGGTTAGAAGGATTCTCTGTGTTGAGGGATAGTGAGGCTGTGCCATATTTTTCAGAGGGTGCAATGAATTATCCAGATGGCAATGGTCAGAGTAACATAGGTAATAGGAGGGAGAGAGAGATGGTACTTTTTTTTAGAGTACCAATTTACTATACGAAGGATGTGGGGAGTTTGAAGGATGTGATTAGGTCACACTCGGGTGTGTTAACGATTGACCCAGATGTAAGAGATGTTGTACGTGCCACTCCATGTTTTGTTTATAAGAATAGACCAAATTTGAAGAATATGCTGTGTTATCCTAAGTTGGGTTCCAACACTGATGAGAGGGTTGGCATTGTACCATGTGGCCATTGTAATCATTGCTCCCACATTGACATGGATGTTAGTTTTTATCATCCTGTGTATGGTAATAGCTACAAGGTCAGAGTGTTTGCTGATTGTAATTCTTCCCATGTGGTCTATTTAGCCTCCTGTAATGCCTGTGGGTAAGATGGATAGGAGGCTGAAGGACAGGATTAGGGAACACTTTTACCAGATTAGGGTCCACTACACTGTAAATGCCTTATCTAAACATGTTTTATCCACTGATATCACACGTGTTTTGCTTTAAAGTGCTAGATTTTATACATCATAGTTTTAGGGGGGGTGATGTGAGGGGTAGGATGGAAAGTGCAGAGTCCAGGTGGATTGTCAGGCTTAGGACTCAATGAGAAGGTACCTTTGAGACCCTTCTTGAGATCCAGCAAACTAAAATGAGCACATCTTTTATATATATATATATATATATATATATATATATATATATATATATATATATATATTGTATATATATATATATATATATATATATATATATATATATATATTTTTTAGTATGTACATTCATTTAGATTTTATATGTATTATATTTTTACGTACATATTATATGTTATCTTTGTTTGTTATTGTGGGCTGGTTTAGATCCATTGTGATTTTAGCATTTTATATATTGTGATGTTTCTTTAAATGTTGATTGATTTTTTTGGTGCACTTTTTGTATACTTTGGTATATTAAGAGTGTAGAAGACTGGCTTGTAAGGTCTGAAGAAGCCTATTTAGGTGAAAGCGCTTACCAAGTCTGTTTTGTGCTACAATAAATTGTTGTTTTAACTTTGTTCTAAGTGGACTTTTCATTTTGTGTGAGTATTGGATCCTCTATACATTGCCTGCCTTGCATTGCTACTGTGCCTTTGATGTGGTTTGTTTTATTCGGATTGTGTTTGACACAAGGAGCGTTTACCTGGTGGGGAATGATTCTTCTTGGATATTTCATGATATAAACTGCATGTTATATACTAAAGCAGATTTGTGTAGTATGTAATCAGGGGTATCTTAAATGTGGGTGTGAGGGTGAGTCTTTTCAGTGATTGTTGTATGTGATAAAGATATTAAAATTAAACAAGTATTTTTTAAGAAATATTGGCATTGCAGTGAAAAAAGAGAAGAAAGTCTGGACAAAAGCAAGTTTAAGTTAATATGCTGTAATCTTGGGCTGTTGAGGTAGGGAATAGGATGTAAAAGTGCACTGAGTATATTATAAGTAGAGCTGAGATGTCTTCTCGTATTTTTGCATAGATGAAATGGTATTAGCTTGTGTTTTATTCCCTTAGCAAATGCTCAGTGGATTCTTATGTTTCCATGGAAACTAACTGTCCACAGGTGCAAGCAATTAATCTTGAGAGTTCTGAGTGTTGTTTGCTTAGGTAAATGTACAATTTAAAGGTATAATAGCAAGCAATTCAGTAAAAATAAAGTTTGAAATTATTGGAAGTGAATAAGAGATCTGAGAGGGGAATAGAGATAAGAAATGAACATTCAGCAATCAGCAGGAATGGGAGCACAGGCTGTACATGCGCTTTAGCATGGTAACATTACTTTTTAGGATAGGCAATGCCTGTGGGTACAGCTGTTGATTTGGGGCAATTGTTCCTATCATGAGGGTTAAACTTCATTTTTGAATATATACATAGTTTTGTGTCTTTGTTTTAAGTTACTAGATTATGGGGCTGTTCTGAAAATATATATTTTTGTTTGTTTGTTTGTTTGAGGGTTTTCTTTAAAACAAGTCTTGAAAACTTGGCATAAATTCAAATGGAGATGTTAAGAAACAACTGTATAAAAGATAAAGCTGCCAAACATTAGTCTGTGCATGAAAGATAAAAAACTGGAAATATACATTAAAAAAACTGTCATGTATGAGAGGTGGGAATAATAACTTCTTAACATAATGGCTACACTATTCATATTATTTCAAAATGTAAATGGCCTTACAGGTATAGACCAAAAGGTAAGAGTACTGAATTATATTAAGAAATGGAGAGTGCAAATAGTAGTCCTGCAGTAGACACATTTAGAAAGAAATGAGCATAAGAATTTCTTAAAGAAAGGATTTCAGGATGGATATTCAGCAGAATATCATGAAAGGAAAATAGAAGTAATTGTACTAATTGCTAGAGGAGGTCCAGTAGTGATAGAAGAGATAAAAAAGATAATAATGGTAGATTTTGTGGTAGTAAGGAGCTACTGGCAAGTATTTATATTCCACACTGCTATTATGGAGATTAAGAAAATTGTGGGAGAAATTATCAACATTCAGAAGGAAATATTACTTATAGGTGAGGACTGGAACCTGTTTTGCAACAGAAAGGATGTATCTGGGGGACATAGAAGGGAAAATATGACAAAAAAAGGTATATTTCCAAAGAAAGTTATGAAAATATGGAAAATATGAATTCAGTAGTAGGAACTTGGAGAGAATTTATTTATTATTCCAAAAGGTATGATAACTAGGCTAGACTAGATATAAATTATATTTCACAGGAATATGTGCATTTAATTGAAAGCTTCAACACACATATAGTAACTATTTCAGATCGTGCATCAGTACAAACTAAGATAAAAATGCAGGCTAATAAAGTGAAAATAAGACAGTGGTCCTACCAGTTAAAAAGAGAGAAATGTAATGAATGGGTAGTGGAAATTATTCAGGAGTTATTACAGAAGACAGAAATGTCTTCAGATGTTATAGCCAGTGAGTGGGATACAATGAAAATAGAGTTTAAAATAGGGTAGAAATAAAAGAAAAGGGGATATGATTAAGAAGTAATAGGAATTATTTAGAGGGGCTGATGAAGGTTAAACATATTGCAGAATAAGGGGAATCTCACAGAACAAGAAGAGGCACAACTGCAGAGTGCTAAACGGAAAATAAGGGAGTATCTGGATAATATACACGAGTTTAGAAAAAGTGCTGTTAAGCAACTGATTTCTGATAATGGCTCTAGAGCACAAAAACTTTTAGCAAAATGACTTAGGCACCAGAAAGTTGAAAATGTTGTCAGTTAACTTAAGGAGCCTTGGCAAGAAAAGTAACCAGAGATCCTGTAGCAGTATTTCAGAAACTTTATGAAAATTTGTATAAAGCAGAAAAATATAGAAATCAGTAAAAAGCACAAATGGAAATATTTATGGAAAACTTAACTATGCCAAGGTTAGATAGTAGATGAGGCTCAACAATTAACATCTAAGATAGGAGGAGATGAGACAAAAATGGTGATGTATAATCAATCTGCTGGAAAGTCTCCAGAAACAGACGTTATTCCTGTGCACATTTGGAAGTTAGAGGAGTGAAAGTCTTTTAGCATTTTTATGTACTGCGCTTTTAAATTTCTGTCATCTTAATTAATTATTTAATTGATTGTATTAATGATTTGATTGGTAGTTGTATATCTTTATATATCCTTTGCTGTTTGTAATGAGATGTGTTTCTGTAGAAGTCTGCTCTAGATGAAAGTGGAGAGTTACATGTATGTATGCTAAAACAAGTGAACTGTCTCTTGGCTGTGTTTTTGTATTTTTTACATTTATTCTTAAGTTAGGAGAGAAAAAAATAACAAGGATCTGAAAGGTTTTGTTTAACAGTATTTTAAAAGGAGAGGAAGCATCAATGTATTGGAAAAAACTTGTCATAGCTGTAATACCCAAAGAAGGTAAAGACTCATCAAACCCAGCTTCATATAGACCCATTTCAATTTGAAACCATGATTACAAAGTGTTGATGTGTATACTAGCTAAAAGAATGCCAAAAGTGTTGCCAAAACTGATAGATATGCATCAATGTGGTTTTGTGGGGGGAGCAAACATTTGACAGTATTAAAAGAACAATGACGATACAGAGGGAAGCAGAGTATAAGAAAATACTACTGTTGTTAGTGGGTTTTGTTGGAGAGAAAGCATTCGACAGAGTAAGCTTGTATTTTAGGGCAATGTAAGCTTTTTAATTCTCTGATACAATAATAATGTTAATTAGGAGGATATATGAGTGATTGGAGGGGAGAATTAAAGTGGAAGGATACCTCTCTGATAAGCTGTGCCTGAACAGAGGAACCAGGCAGGGTTGTTCTCTTTCTCCTTTGTTATTCTCATTAAATTTAAAGCTACTGACAAAGAAAATAAGGGACTTAAAAATTCAAGGATATAATTGGTATTTTGAGATAGTTTCAAGTCTTTTCAGGATATAACATTAATTAAAATAAAACAAAGGCTACAGCCATAAACTATGTACTCACACATGAATTGCTTCAACAATACCCATATTTATGGGGACACAATAAGATGAATTATTTAGGAGTATGGATTCAAAAGGCTTATGTTATGGCAGCTAAGGATATGAAGGAAGACACTAAAGAAAATTATACTAAACTGCAAAACTGGAAGCTCTTGTTTATGGATATGGATAATAAGATACAAGCAGTCAAAACGTTTTTAGTCCCTTTAGTTTTGTATATAGGTTAAGCATATTTTTATCAACCAGAAGAGAGGTTGTAGACGATAATTAATAAATAGTTGAAGGATTAATCTAAGAGGGGAAGAGGGAAGGGTCAAGTGGGATAATTTGACCCTTCCAATTGAACAAGATAGTTTAAGATTACCCAAGTTGAAGGGATATTTTAGAGGTGCACAATTAAGGCTCATATACATAACAGAAGCAGAAATGTATAATTCAAAGTAGAAATGGATGTTGATGAAGCAGGGGGGAAATTCAAGAACTAATGGGAGAGTGGGATTTTAGATGCAGATCGTTAAACAGAATAACAACAGCCATACAGAATATTACCTTCATAAAATAATAGAACATATTTTAAGATCTAGGCCAAAACAAGAATGTAGAAAGGAGATTTTGCTGCTAGGGATGACTGCAAGTAGGGATACAGAGATCAGGCAAGAGGGAGCTGAAATTTACAGGAGAAAACTGGTAAAGAAACTTAGGTATTGGAAGCAAATAACTGGAGAGAGAAAGGTTATTGAATGAGATGAGGCCAAGAAGGCATTTGGACTGCAGGCTAAAGACTGCCTTTCCTACTAGGGACTGATAGCAGAGTATAGGCAAAAAGAAAGAGATAAGGGAATCCTAAGTGAATGACCTGTTCTGGTAGAGTCTTAGATGCATCTACAACAGAAGTTGCTGTTAAAAAGGGGATGATTAGTAGCACATATAAAATGGGGTCTGTGGTTAATCGTTGAATGAAAAAGATATTGAATGGCTAACCATCGAAATCAATCATCAAACATTCACTTCAGCAAATGTTCACTTCAGCAAAATTGTGAGACAGGGAAAGTAACTAGTTGCCCAACACTTCCCTGTCTTACACACAGCAGTATTTCAAACCCACCCTGGTAGGGGCCTTCACACCCTACACCCCCTTAACTATATATAACAACTCTGAGATCACACTACAGTGGGGAAAATGATTTCAAATACTGCGGTGTGTGAAACAGAGAAGTGTTGGGAAACTAGTTACTTTCCCCTTCTCACAATTTCGCTCAAGTGAATGTTCACTGAAGTGAACATTCAATAAATTGATTTTGATGTTTAGCCATTCGATGTTTTTTATATTTGACGATTAACCATAGACCCTATAAAATTATAACTATAAGAATCAATCAGAGGAGGTTAGAAAAGATTGGACAGAGAGTCTGGATAAGAAATTTACAAGAAAACAATGGGAGGACATATGTAGGGGTCCCAAGTATGCACAAAAGTCTAGAAGGTTTAGGAATTTTGCTTGGAAGTTTGTGCTTAGGTATTTTATATCACAAGAAGACTCCAAAGAATTTTTCCTCACATAGATGGTAAATATTAGGGATGTGGTGGTGAAGAAATGGTAACTGTCAACATATGTTCTGAGAATGTAATGAGTTGGCAGACTTTAAAAATTCCCTTATTATTGGATGAGCAAATGAATGTAACTAAAGATGATTCTTTTGAGCTTAGTCACAGGATCTGAATTGCATAGACAGAGTTAATCCCTGTTAAGGTTAATTCTATTGGCTACCAAAAAAGCTACCACTAGAAAAAGGAAATCAAAGTGTAATCCAACTATTTCTGAAATATTTAATATTGTAACAGAGATAAAAGAACTGAAAGTGGGATCTTTTAAAAAGAGAAGGAGCAAATTACATAGGAATACATGAAAATTGTGGGAACAATACATGCAGAATAATGTTCAAGAGGAGACGTGAGCTTTAAGGGAAGGTAAAAGTTGAGCACATACCTCTCAACTGCACAGATTTTCGCAGAATGTTCAGATTTCTGCCTCATATATTTGGCCCTTTTTTCATAAAATTGTGGTTTTCTGGCAAATTATTGGTGAGTCATTAAAGAATGAAGACAGAAAATGACAGACATTTAAGTTTCAGTCTTCATACCCCTCAGAAATTTCATGCTGAAGCAAAACCTTTTATTCTATCAACTTTCTAAGTTTGTAGCAGCAATATTTAAAAATCATCCCCATTTTTTGGGCCTTTGTCCCTCCATTGTTTATGGCTTTGTCCAGATTTCTTATTCTAAGATGTTGAGCAGTATGGTTGAGCAATATGTGTAATGTTGGACTGATGATAATTATAGAAAAGAACATATGTGATGTATAATGTATATAACTGAAAACATGTTAGTATGGTTCATTTTCTTTTATATTAATGTATGTTTGCCTGTCTTAAGTGATAATTTAGTAAAGATATTAAAAAAGAAGGATATGGCATCAGATATAACAATTGATAATCCTGCATTTCATAGGAAAATTACTTCCATGAGAAGTCCAGTCTATAAAGGGTCATGGGAAGCACACCTTTTCAGATCCCATTGGCCAGGATAATTTGGACTGAAAAGGGATATAAAGACACAAGCAATTAGCAGTTTTAATGATAGCCTGGAAGATATCCCAATAGGAAATGATTCTGACTATACAGTGCCTTGTGTACATGCAGTTACAGGCAGGCATACATGAAGACAAACATGTGAGGAACCCATAATGAGGAAGGCCCAGCCAGTGGCCTCAAATCCAACAGAAGCTTGTGATGTGGGTATTTCAGTAGAAAAGATGGATAAAAGCAGAACACCTAAATTGGAGCCACAGGTATCAAAACATACTGGGTTTCTTCTGAAGGGGGCTACTTCAAGGAAAGCTGTAGTTGTAGCAGTAAGCCTTAATGTGAGCAAGATATTTCAAATGATACTAGAATTTCTATGGAAAGGGAGCTGGGGAGGATCATAAAGAGAAAGCTGCAACAGGCACATGTGTTATACACCATGTTACAACAAAATTTGGTGTGGTTAGCCAAGGAAACTTCTGACTTTTAAGGGCAGAGGGAGTCTATTACTAGACGGGGTCTACAGAATGAAATGATACAGCAGCAGGTAGTGTCAAGGGCCTACCATCAGACACTTCTGTCCATATTCCATTATATTCCTTTTTCAGACCATCTTGGCAAACAGTATAGAAAGATGAGGTGTATGTAAAATATTTGCTGCCCAGGTACTGAAAAACATGACATGGTAATGTAAATCATGTGAGCAATGGCAAAGGGTTGTCGACTAGAAGGCAAAGTTAAAACTTGTTGGTGGCTTTACCTATTATTGAAGAAACATTTCAGAGGGTAGCAATGAATAATGTGGGCTTCTTTAGTACCTCAAGCATCTCATGTAACAGATATAACAGGTATAGTACATCACAGTGGTGATAGACTATGCAACTAGGAACCCTGAAGTGGTGCATTTGTCCTCTATTTTGGCAGAAAAAGCATAGAATGCTATGTTAAAATGCTTCCATAGTGTAGGTTTTCACCAGGAGATATTGATAGAGGGGCTACCTTTGTTTCAAGTCTTCTGATCTGTTTGTGAAAGTACTTTGTTTTTTTTCGGTTGAAAAGTACAATAGAGAGTCGATTATCCAAACTAACTGGGACCTAAGGTAGTTTGGATTATCAAACTGTTCAGATAATCAAACATATAATTGAACCAGATTAAAAAACTTCTAAAAATGTTTTTGATGAACATTAAACAAGAAAAATAAAACAAATTTACTGTAAGTACAAAACAGTACAGTATATTATTGTAGTACAAGCTCAAAAATCACACACAAGTGAATACGTATAATGTTTACATATTCAGACTTTATGATTTTTCCTACCTGAAAACTTTGGAAGGTTGCGTTTAGATAATTGACATTTTGGATAATCAACGTTCGGATAATTTACTCTCTACTGTACCTCTAACATCTATATACAATTGTTTTGATGGAGATGTTAAACTCTACTCTTAAAATCATGCTGATAGCATTCATGGACCAGTTTTATTGGGAGTGGAAAAGTACCCTGCCCACCTTCTATTTTAAGGCAGGGTGGTACCTCAAAATTCCCAAGGTTTTTCACCATTTACTCTATGGTTATAGGATGAGAGAGTCTAGAGACTTAATTTGTGATGAGTAGAAGAGTAAAGGTGATCCCCACACAAATGGAGTCATCATCATCTTTTGGCTTTTCCCATTAGGGGTCACCACAGCGGATCATCTCTTTCCATTTCTTCCTATCCTCTGCATCTTTCTCTGTCACACCAACGCCTGCATGTCCTCTCTCACCACATCCAAAAACCTTATCTTAGGCCTTCCTCTTTTCCTCTTACCTGGCAGCTCCATCCTTAGCATCTTTTTCCCAATATACCCATCATCCTTACTCAGCACATGTCCAAATCAATGCAATCTCGTCTCTCTTGCTTTGTCTCCAAACTGTCCAACATGAGCTGACCCTCTAATATACTGATTCCTAATCTTATCCATCCTAGTCACACTGAGTGCAAATCTTAACATCTTTAACTCTGCCACATCCAGCTCTGACTCCTACCTTTTTGTCAATGCCACTGTCTCCAACTCATATAACATAGCTGGTCTCACTACTGTCTTGTAGACCTTCCCTTTCACTCTTATTGGTACCCGTCTGTCACAAATCACTCCTGACACTCTTCTCCACCCATTCCACCCTGCCTGTACTCTCTTCTTCACCTCTCTTCCACATTCACCATTACTCTGAACTGTTGATCCCAAGTACTTAAACTTGTCCACCTTTACCAACTCTACTCCCTGCATCCTCACCATTCCTCTACCCTCCCTCTCATTTACACACATATATTCTGTCTTAGCCCTGCTGACCTTCATTCCTCTGCTCTCTAGAGCATATCTCCACCTCTCCAGAGTCTCCACAACCTGATTCCTACTCTCACTACAGATCACAATGTCATTGGCAAATATCATAGCCCACGGGGCCTCCTGTCTGATCTCATCTGTCAACCTGTCCATCACCACTGCAAATAAGAAAGGACTCAGAGCTGATCCTTGATGTAATCCCACCTCCACCTTAAACGGATCTGTCACTCCCACTGCAGTCCTCACCACTGTCACACTACCCTCGTACATATCCTGTACCACTCTTACATACTTCTCTGCCACTCCCGACTTCCTCATACAATACCACAACTCTTGTCTAGGCACCCTGTCATATGCTTTCTCCAAGTCTACAAAGACACAATGCAACTCCTTCTGACCTTCTCTGTATTTCTCCAATAACACTCTCAGAGCAAACATTGCATCTGTAGTGCTCTTTCCTGGCATGAAACCATACTGCTGATCATTAATCATCACATCCCTTCTTAACCTAGCTTCTACTACTCTCTCCCATAACTTCAAGCTGTGACTGATCAATTTTATCCTTCTGTAGTTACTGCAGCTCTGCACATCACCCTTATTCTTAAAGATAGGTACCAAAACACTTTTTCTCAACTCCTCAGGCATCCTCTGACTTTCCAAAATTTCATTAAACAATCTAGTTAAAAATTCCACTGCCATTTCTCCTAAGCACCTCCATGCTTCCATTGGGATGTCATCTGGGCCAACAGCCTTTCCATTCTTCATCCTCTTCATAGCTGTCCTTACTTCCTCCTTGCTAATCTGTTTCACTTCCTGATTCACTATTCCCACATCATCCAACCTTCTCTCTCTCTCATTCTCTTCATTCATCGGCCTCTCAAAATACTCTTTCCATCTACTCAACACACTCTCCTCTCTTGTGAGTACCTTTCCCTCACTATCCTTTATCACCCTTACTTGCTGCACATCTTTCCCAGCTCTGTCCCTCTGTCTAGATGATGATGATGGAAGAGTAAAGGTGATCCCCACACAAATGGAGTATGGACTAAATTTTAGAAATAAGCTTAAGAAGCCCTTTGAGTTGGCAAAACAGCACCGAGCTCAAACACAACAGCAATAAAAAGTTTGGTATAATGAGACAGCAATATTATGAAGATATTTTGCTAGACAAAAGGAAATGTGCTTATTCCTTTTATTGCTTGAAGGAATGTAAGCAATGTTAATTATGTGGTGGTGTTGCCAGAAAAGAAGCAGAAGCACACAATGTACTACGTTAACATAAGAATGCTGTACCCTAATAGATAGTCACTGATAGTTAGTATTTGTAGTGAGTTACAGGAATATTTAGAGGGGGAACTTGTAGTAGAACTTTTCACTTAATCTCTGTATGACATTTAAGCCAATGAAGTAATACTGCTGCAGCAGGTATCTCCTACCCAATTTCAGAAAAGCTGAGAAGTATCACAAGAGTTTAGAGGTATACACTGCTAAACCAATATGTACTCAACTGTTGGAATACTGTGTAAATACTGGGACCCAACAGCCATTTAAAACTGTAACGTTATCTAGTAAAGTAAAAAGATGTCACATGAAGACAGAAAATAGGTTTTATTTTGATAATGAAAATGTACTAAGTATTCCCAGAAAGGGAATTGGGTGATTTAACTAGGAATATTCATTTTCTCTCCAAATATGTTTCTTGAGGTCTTTCAGGAAAACTTACTTATGGTCCAGAAAGGGAAATATAGTTTATATATGCTTTCTTGGATTTAAGAATGTAAATAGCTGTGTATTTCATTAAATGTGCAGAAGTTTAACTGTTTTTTTTAATACTTTGGTTTTGCTTACTATATCATTGCTGTTAACTTGACAAGCTGAAGTACCTTTTCATGAAATAGAACTATAGGCAAATTCTAATTACTGCTTTAAATGGAATAAACTATTCTATTTTTGTTTGAAATCTATCTAACCTCTGTGGTATGTACTCAACCAAAACTACTGCTTCCTTTTCTTACATTTTGTCTGGGATTGTTATTTGGAGTTGGAAATCCTCTCTAACCTCCATGCTATATACTAAACCAAAGCAGTTGTTTTCCTTTTCTTTCCATTTGCCTGAGACTGTTATTTGGATTTGGGAAATTCTAAATTGTAGATAAAGTTAAACCTATAGTTACATTTCAGAGACTTGTTGGACTTCATTTTCACCACAAGGTTTCAGTAAGCTACAATAAATAATTGGAAAGGACAAAAAATAAATATAGTTAGATGTTTTTCTGTCCTCAGTCTCTCGATTTAAAATGTTTTACTTTATTTTCCCATTCAACTTCAATACTGTCTTGAATATATAAGCAGGACCTTTTAAAACATTATCATTTTTACTTACTCATTTCTAGAAGATTGTTGGTAATGTCTTATTTTATTAATTAAAGTGATTTGGTCATTAAAAATGTCTTTACCTTTGCATTATAAAAGGTAGTACAGGCAGTGTCAAACAACATTTTAATAGTATTATGACAGGTGTCTGGCAGCTCATTTTGCAGGTGGAAAAGCTTTTTATATCACAGTTTTCCCTACCATCATGCCACTGAACTGAAAAGTAAACTTTAACCTCAGTGACATCATGTTACTGAAAGCACAAAGTGCTTCATAGATTTAATGGGTGCACTGCCTACAGTGACCTCAGAATGGACCACAGCAGATTTATTTAGCCATGCCTTAACAAAAAGTTTACAAAACTTTTTATTAAAAAAAACTAGCAAAAATAAATACTAAATTAGAACAATGTTGGTGCACTAGATGCAGTGAAGCACCTAAAATCCTGACCAAATCATTTATTTAACTGTGTGCGTCTGCTATTTTTGAAGGGCAACTGCTTGGTTAACAAGTATGATAATTTAATGGTAATTGCCTCACCAGGAGAGTATTCACTAGCTGAGATCTTGGCATCAAAATTAGTATTATGATTGGTGGCAGTGTGTATCATAAATACAGAAAAGGGGCACTGTCATTGCAAAGATATATGTAGCCCCTATTGGAAAATACTGTGAGAGTGTGTGCAAAAGAAAATAGTTTGGTTAAGTCTCAGTTACTGTTGTTAAGACTGGACTAGATAGAACCTGGCTCAGATTAGGATAGATGAAATCCTGAAGATAGAAATTATAATAATAATTATAACTCTGATCTCTAGAGTCAGTGGTGCAAAGCTCATTGGGGTGTGATACATTTAAGTCATTATTCAAGGAAATAGTGTGCATTTGCCATAAGCTCTTAAGGCCAATCAACCCTTGCTATGCAATGGGTACAATTAATGTATTTTTAAGCTCCATACTCTTAGACCCAACATTATTTTGTGGTATCAGTGGAATTCAAACCCCTTCTATATTCCACATATTTGGTGGCAGAGGTGGGATTTAAACCTTATCCATGCATCAAATTATCTGGTAACAGTAGACTGGGATTTCAGGCCTATCTCCCTTTTCCTGACATATTTGGTGGCAACTGTGGGATTCACACTCATCTATTCATTACAGATTTTGGAACAGAATTGAGATTTGTACTGTGTTCATCAAAGACGGGTTAACACAGGACACCACAGACTCGGCCTTTCCCTCCATCCCCAGGTAATCACTGAAGCAGTTTTGAGAGGAAGGCAATGGTCTTAGAAGCCAGACACAGAAAATTTCCTTAGTCTCAAATTGTCCTTGAAGAATGTGTCATATGAAAAAAGTTGCAGGGAAAGGCCCAACATCCCTAACTTTCTCTGAAATAATGTCATTTTAGCCCTAAGTCCTCTTCCCAAGATAAAAATTATGAAGGAGATCTTTCCCTAACCCTTGCTCTACATGTGCTGTAGCCAGGATGAGCTTGTATGGAAGCACATATGTTTGAAGCCAGCATTACATATATTCATGGCAGCTGCTGCACAGATGTGGGAGTCAGGAAACATCCATAAATACCCATGCTAGTTACATGGATGCTATGAACTTTCTTTTGTGTGGATGGGTAGTCTGTTTCAGAGCAGTGGTATCCTCTGTGAGATATACCTGTACCTTCAAACCATTCTGTTGATGTTGCAGAAAAGTTTTAAATCCCTAGACTGAGTATGTCTGATGCCATTTGACTTGGTGTTGTGCAGTAGGTGCATCAGTATTCCTTGTATGCCAAAAACAGGTCACCTCTTAGTGGTCTGCAGGATACCAAGTATAGTGACCGGGCTTTGAGTCAGTCTGTGCAGGACATATTGGTTAGGCCTTATATCCTTTTAATAAGGTATCTCTTTTGGCATTCTAGTTGTTGTATGTGTCCATATGGATATAAGCCAAAGAGTATTATTACTCAATGATTGGTCTAATGAAGTCAAAGTTAAGGGGAACAATGATATCCCTAGACCTAGACACAATCCCTTTGTTTATAAACTGTGCAATATAAAAGTAATTTCTTACAAAGATACTCTGAGAATTAGTTTTGAGACAGTGTCAAAGGCTTGGATACATCCAGGAGGAGGAAAAAACAAGTTTGCCTTAATTTCTATTTGAATTTTCTAAGTAGATAAAGCTGAGTAGGGCTGCTGTAGTACTATGTTTCAGATGGAAACCATAGTGGTAAAAGGAGAGGCAAAATGAATTTATTAAACTTAAACATTCTAATCATATGCAGTTCAAGGGGTAGAGCTAAGAGCTTTTAAAAGGACAGAAGATTAACATCCAGGGGACAACAAAATATCTATTTTGGTAAGTTATTGTCTTGGAGATGTTGAAGATGCTGTTTATATATGCATTTATCAAGGATTTTTGATATGGGAGAAAGAATGGCAATATGTCTGTAGTTAGATAGCTCCACAGATTTACCTCCCTTATGCAGCGGTAGGACATATGATTTTTTCCAGATGGCTGGAACAGAGCTTTTTTGATGGATTAGTTTATGAGTTTTGAGGCTGGATAGGCAAGTGCTTCTGGAGCCATTTCAAATATTCTATAGGTCAATTGTTGTGGGTGAGGATAATGGATTTTAAATGAAGGAAGTGTTTTTTTTATGATGGAAATACTGACTAGTTGGGAGGTGAAAGTATTTCTACTCGGTTTCTACTTGGTTAAGATGTGAGAATCTGAGAGAGGAAGTGATTATCAGTTTTCTGTATTAATGAGGTAAATTTTTAAATGAAGTGGTTGTTGAATTGTGTTGCAGTACTTTCCCTTGGGTTAGGTAAATGCTGGGTAGGTTAGGTAGATTGTCCGTGATTTAATAGTTTATTTATAGTAGAACAGAATCTGGTATTTTGCTGGTGTGTGTCTTGAAGAGAGGTATGATAATTTCTTTCATCTAAAACAGAGGATTAAAACCAAACTTTCAGAAGGCACAGATCACAAAAGAAGTAGAAGTATTATAGTGATTATTCTAAATAGTCAATACTAAAGTCTGGAAAAAAGATAAATGATCACTGATTTCCTGTACATTGTGTGGCCAGCTGGAACTAATCAAAAGGGGTTCAGGCTGTTTGGGAACATGTTGTTGGAGACACATTGCTGAAGTGAAATACAGCTGCAGAGACAACTGGCTATGGCAATTCCACTACAGAGATGCATCCAGCACTGACAATACTTTCCAAAGATGAATTTGTTAAACTTAAACATCCTAATCACATGCAGTTCAAGGAGCACAGCTATGAGCTTTTTAAAGTATAGAAGATTAATATCCAGGGAAGTACAAAATATTTATTTTGGTAGATTCTTTATTTATCAGTTTGTTAAATTATATGTAGTCATTCAAGGGGAAGGAGCCTTAACAACTCATATGATAAACAGTATTCTGTATGATGATTAGTTGAAAAAACTCTTTAATAAACAGAAACTAGTGCAATAATTAAAGTAAAAAAATCAGGGGAACAGTAAAAATTAAGTCACAATGTAATAAGGCAAATCAGTCAGCTAAAGACGCTGATTGTACATCTGGAAAGACAAATGAAAATCCTAGATAATAAACAGTGTTTACATATTCTGTAAGAATTACACAAGCAAGAAATATATTTTAAATCATGGAAACAGAAAGGACAGAAATGGGAATAATTGTCTCAGTAAAGAGAGAATGTAGTACTGGACAATGACATACTGTTCTTCATAGATCAAAAAGAAAATTGTTTATCTTTCTATGATTTATTCATGAATATAATAGTAAGATATATTTTATAGAGGCTGGCCATGAATGAATATAAAAAACTGTTTTTTTTTTTTACATGGATAGTTTACATGAAGTACACATCACCTGTTTTAGTATATTTCCATTCTAATACTGCTTCACCTAGAACAAAACCACTCCATGCATTTTTTCCCTATGAGATACCATTCCATTTCATGTTGGGATACCCTTCTGTCAAAGCATCAGATATAATTTCCCTTATCAAGGCTTTATTTCCCCTAGATGGTAGTTTGGCCATCACATTAAAGGACAAAGTTTTCTATGAACACCTGTTAAGAAAGCTAGAAAGATGTAAGTGAAGCATAAAGAATTGAATATGTGTGTGTGTGTGTGTGTGTGTGTGTGTGTGTGTGTGTGTGTGTGTGTGTGTGTGTGTGTGTGTGCGTGTGTGCGTGTGTGCGTGTGTGCGTGTGTGTGTGTGTGTGTGTAGCTAATGGAGTGCATCTTACAGACAAATGTCTGAGTATCTTCATTAGAGATATTTGGTTCATAGGTTCACAAGCAAGTACTAGATAACCAAAATGCAGACCAGTACAAGCGTAGCCAAAAAGCCCTATTCAAAATTCCCCTCTAGCCTCAAGGAGGGCAAGACAAGATAGACCCTTGGTGAACTTGAGTTTGCCCATCCAATTATCTTGGTTTACCTTGAAGGTGGCAAGATTGCTATTCTGATTAACATATAGTTGAAATTTATTCCAATCCAGAATTGAGGGATACATTGGGATATGAATCTGACACACTAATGTGACTTATGTATTTGCAGATGAAAGTTTAGTTTCTGTAAGTGGGTATTTGAGGTATTATTTATTCTATGAAGGAATAGGAAGTCATAAAGGATAGGAGCTGTCACAGCTCAAAGGGCTAGGCACAGATCTCTACAGAGAAGTCTGTATGACACCAAGTACAGAGAGAGAGCTGCTAGTCTGTCACGAAACCTAAGATTTTTTTTAGGCCATTGATCTTTCTCGTTATGAATCTCTGAGGTATCTCAAGTTAAATGACATGTTTAGGCAAATGTATACAAAAAGGTGCATTATATTCAATAATGAATCTGATGAGATACAAGTAAAAAGGAATTAGGGTGGGAGGTTAGCATAATGGTTAAGGTGTTTACTTCACAGATACAAGGTGCTGGTTTGATTGTCAAGGGCAGTTAGGCTAGTACTAATCTATAAACCTATGAAGACTTCCTTGGATCCACTGGAGATGCTTTTGGAAATTAGATTAGCCAGATAAAAGGCTTTCTGAACTACTACAGAAACATGATGGTCAAATGATAAGAAATTATCAGCAAGAGTGCCTAGGTCCTTTATGGCAGTGTTTGACTAGAGACATATACAGCCTACATGGTATGTGAAAATGTTTTGTTTACCAAAGCAAACTATGCTACATTTTTTCACATTTAATTTAAGAGCATTGTTCTTGCACCAGCTGTTAACATGGTTTAACCTATATTGGAGCAATTATGAGTCAGTGGAACATCAAATAACAACACCAAATTTACAGTTGTCTGCAAACTTACTTAACCATAGGTCAGAAATGCCAGCCTGAAGTTCTGAGAAATTCATGCCAGATAAGAGAGGGCTAACATACTGATCCCTGTGATAAACCACTTTTTTGCTTTCAGAAGTGGCACCTGCGACTCTAACCACATGGGTTCTTTCTGAAAAACACTTAGCTAGCCACCATACAGCACAAAGATTTATATTCAGATTTACAAGTCTATCAATAATGCCTGCATGGGAACTAGTGTCAAAGGCAATGGTGTCAGGGGATTTAGTGTCCTCTTAAGGTAGGTAGAATGAGACCTCTTAAAAGTATTAAGCAATTTCTTTCCCTTGTTATGTAATTTATTTGTACAGGTATGCTGAATGTACTGCATAACTGCTGTCTATTCTTCAGTTACATCTTCAAAGAAATTAATAAAGTCAAAGAGGCAGGATGTATCAAGCAGTGGTATTCCTTACATTTATCTTTTATACATAAACAGACAAAAGAGTAATAAATGTATAGACAATATGCATTATCACATACAGAAACTACCTCATGACTTCTTCACATTGTCTGTCACTCAATGTTAATGGTCTAAACAATCCTAATAAGAGAAGATCTTTAAATAAATACCTCAAATTGCAAAACTCCCAAATAATATTTCTACAAGAAACCTACTTGATATCAGAAGATATTTCTAAATTGGACTCTAAATCCTTTTCTAATCTAGTCAGTTCAGAACATTCAAAAAAAAGAGGAGAGTTGCTATATTATGGCATAACAAATTACCTAAACCAAAAATAATAGAATCATACCAAGATAAAAAAGGTATGTTAGCATCAGTTATTATAGAATTTAACAATAAAATATTCACTTTAATCAATACATACTGGATTCCTGGCTTTGGACTTAAATCAGCACAGCAACACACAGAACACATCTTACATTTTTCTAAGGATAATATCATTTTGGCCTGTGATTTTAACTGTATTTTTGATAGCAAAGACTCTACCTTTATTGGTAAAAGAAAAATCTCGTCAACGGCTAGACTTTTGAAAGAATTTTCTGATTCTCTCCTGCTAAAAGATGCAAATAATTATGCAGACCCCAACTCTCTTTTCTACACGTTCTATTCACATAGGCATAATTCATATTCTAGGATAAACAGAGCCTTTGTTTCTAATAACTTGGTTGATTCTTTAACTAGAGTAAAGGTAATTACATGTCCCCTTTCTGACCATAACTCCATAACCTTTGATATAAATATCCACTCAACTTCTAATGTACAGATAAAAAGAATCCCAGCATATATCACTAAACTAAATGATTTTAAAGCTTTCTTATCCAATGAAGTACATAACTTCATAGAAATTAACACAACTAGTGATACATCCGAAGTCTTTATTTGGGACGCAATGAAATCCTACTTATATGGCAGAATAACTAATTGGTATAAAAAACAGACTTATGTGGGATAAAGAATTAAAAGAAATACAATCTAATTTTGACAAATTGAACCTTGATCTTTTAAAAAACCAAGATGACAAAGACAAAAAAAAGAAATAAATTCTTTAAACAAAAAGTATCTTGAAATATTAAATCGTAAAATCATGATTAGCTTAGAGAAATTTAAACTCATTACATTTTCAGTGAATCCTAGATCCATGAATATTCTAGCCAACAAAACTAAAAGATTAAATAAATTTAACCATATTAATGACATTTTCTCACCACAGAAGAAGAAAATGGTCTCTGGTTTACATAATATACTAAACGAATTCAGAGAATTTTTTCATAATCTTAATCAGTCTTCCGAATTATTAAATCCAAAAAAAGACATACGGACATTCATTAGTAAAAACTCAAAGAAAAAATTAACAGAAGAGCAAGCTGAATTACTTGATAGACAGATTACTCTCAAAGACATTCAACTGCAAATTAATGAACTTAATCAAAACAAAGCTCCGGGAAAGGATGGCATCATCCCAGAAATTTATAAAATTTTACCTAATAAAGCTATCACAGTTTTACATGCTGTTTTTAACATACTACAAAATAAAAACTTCATCCCACCATTGTGGAAATATACTTTTATAACCCCTATTTTAAAACAGGACAAAGACCCCACTAAATGTAACTCATATAGACCTATATCCCTACTAAATATAGACTACAAAATATTTATGTCTATATATTCTAATAGATTCAAAAATTTTCTTCCTAATCTAGTGGAGGTGTATCAAACAGGTTTCATAATGAATAGACCATACCAAACAAAGTTCTATGCATGGGGGAATGCACGGTCCAAACCATTTCCACAAAAAAACAAAAGTAGACCAGCAGGAGCAGACTCAGATGAAAAAATCAATCCTTTATTGCATACAGACCGGTTTCGGCACAACCTGCCTTCTTCAGTGTAGGACAAACAGCAGTGTCCTATTCACAGTGTAATAAATACAAAATGTAAACCAATAGGCAGACAGAAGTCATGAATATTCATGACACAATGAACTGTGAAATACAGCCATAGCCCAAAGAATTTCATCATGCAGCATCCAAACTAATATTAAAAAGAATCTAGCTAACATCCATAATAAATAGAACCTCTTACAACAATATTAAGAGAATATTAACCTTAATTGAATCAGTAAAGATTTTAAAAACAAATTTAACTATAATTAGTCTAGATATAAATTGCACCTTCGTTACAATTAATTGGGATTATCTCCTCATTCTTTTGGGGAACTTAATTTTTCGGAACATTTTGTAAACCTTATTACTCAACTATATAATGGTTGTCATGCATACATCAAAATAGGTCCTAATATCTCTCAATCTATACCAGTAGTAAAAGGCACTAAACAAGGTTGCCCGCTGTCCCCCTCTTTTATTCACCTTAATCATGGAACCCTGGGCAAACTTGATAAGGGATAGCACTAATATAATAGGATATGAATTGGGTTTTAATGAAACATCAAAAATTCAGATGTTTGCAGATGACATTCTGATTACACTGGGTGGCAAAGACCCATCATTGTCAGAAATATTTAACAATATGGAGCTTTTTCAAAGGAACTCAGGCCTCAACTTTAACCACAATAAAACACAAATTCTTTTAGTTGGTCAAAAGAAAATTTATATACAAGATAATTTTAAGAAATATATAGCACAATCTAAACAAATAATATATTTAGGCATAATTATTACTAGCAGCATAAAAGATATTATAAAACTGAACTTTAATAAAAGTATTGCAAACATAGATAATTTAATAACTAGATTGTCTAAAATAAAATTCTCCATGGATGAGAAATTATCACTTATAAAGATGGTATTACTCCCCAAAATCTTGTATATAATTCAGTCCATCTCTATACCCCCAACACATTTAGTAATCAAAAAGTTTAACACGATGATTAAAAAATTCCTTTGGCATCCAATTAAATCCAGAATTGCACTATCAACCCATATGTATAGATGGGATAATGGAGGTATAGCTTTACCCAACCTAGAACTTTATTCAATTTCTTCAGTAATCAAATCAATCACTCAGTTAATTGACAGTAAATATTCAGCAAAATGGAAAGATTTTTTTTTTACTTTGTCTATCTCAATCTCCAAAAAACAATGATACTCATATGTTATACTTAATGAATAACAACTTTATTTGGAGATTGAAAGAATATTTTTCTTTCCACTACACCCAAACATTTAAATCTAACTACATAACTCTAATTTTAAGGTCATTTAAAAATGTCATCCTTAGACATAAAAGATATGAAAGCTGGATATTTCTTACTTTCCCCATTGCCTATACACAAAGGATTATGTTTACAGTAGATTATCAGAAATGTCACTATTTAAACAAAAGAGCCTCATAGCATGGCATCAATTGATGGACAACCATGAATTAAAAGCTCTTAATACTATTATAGAAGAGAATAATTTAAATGCCCCAGGGCAGATAGCCTAGTATGAACCTATGAACCTATGACTCAGTACTATGGCTAGACCTACAAGAAGCAAGGAAATACATCAAGGGTAAACTCAATCTAATCCCTCCTTCAATTAAAACCTCAATTCCTAGTCTGATACAGCTTTTAACTCTCTTAACTCAACAGAACATTTCACCGAAAGTTAGTCTTTCACTCATATATAAAACAATAAAATCAGACTTGCATATATATACAGATAATTGCTGGGAATTTTTTACCACCACTAATAATGCCCATCCTTCAGATAAGGATAACTTAAATATTCTTCAATCTGCTGGTAAAACAACATCTTCACACAAATGGAAAATTTTCACCTGGAGATTTTTAAATAGATCATTCCTTACACCTCATAATATCAGCAAGATAACTAAAGACAGTGTTTTATGTTGGAGATGTAGGAAGGAAATTAATGCAGACTGGATATATATATTTTATGAATGCTCACTTTTAAAGAAATTTTGGGAAGATGTTAATAACTTCTTACAAGCAATCTTTACAGATAATTTTATTATTACTAAATCACTTGTTCTGTTTAACACTCCAATCCCAAAATGTGTAAAACCCAGCAAATATTCAATCTTATGGTCTATATTGTCAATCGCCAGGAAAGAAGTCACAAAAAATTGGAAATCTTCACATAGTCCATCTTTTCAAAAATTTAAAGATCTTCTCAAGGATGTTTCTAAACTTGAAATGTTGACAATTAGCTCTAGATTCTCAAGGAATACAGCATATAAATATTGGAAGTGTATATCTGAAGTATTAAAAAACCAATAACCTGAATGTAAAATCAAATCCTTTTTCTATTAGCCTAACAGTAATATTTCATTCTTGTACAGTGAACATTTCTGTATATAGTTTATAGTATTATGGTTTATTATACCATTCTTTTTTTATTTTTATATAATATATCAAAAATCTGTACAATTATTTTAATAACTGTGTATATTTCAGTTTTGATTTCAATAAAAAATGCTATTAATAGAAAAAAAATAGGCAGGACCTTCCTCTGACAAAGCCAAAATGATAATGATCTAGGGTTGAGAGATATTCAATGTCCAGAAAATTGAAGTTTGAGATAATATGCTCCATAGCTTTACATATGAGGCTAGCGAGATTAATGGGTCCATAGTTACCAGAGTCTGTGTTTGGGCCACCCTTGTGTGATAGCATTACAGTGGCTATTTTCTAGGCTTCAGGAAGGTAACCAGTGGAGAGGCTTAGATTAAAGTGGTTAAGTAGGGGTTCAGATAGATCATATTTGGCATTGATAATCAGGCAACCTGGTATATTTCAGGTGTTCTTAGCTTTTGAGAAGGCTGAGATAACTTGTTCCATAATAATTAAAGGGGATGGTTGGGACTGTGGAATCTGTGGAGTAGCCAATACTGTGGGCAGAGTAAAATTTGCACTAAATTTGCCAGATAAAATATTAGCTATTTCCTTTAGATCAGAGTGTGCAGTATTATCGTGGACTAGCTCTGAAGATTGTTGAATGTTAGTCCTTAACTTCCTGACATAGTTAAAAAAAATAATTTCAAAGTTATTTTTGGTTTTAGTGACTATTTTAAGTTCATATTCAGATTTGAGTTTCCTAATGGTTACCTTAAGCTCTATACTAGTTTGCTTAAGTGTGATATTAAGGTAGGTAGAATAAGACCTCTTAAAAGTATTAAGCCATGTCTTTCCCTTGTTATATAATTTATTTGTACAGGTATTCTGTTGCAGGGATTTGTTTTAAATTTCTCATTATATTTACTGTGGATAGAGACTGCATTTTCAGTACAAATATTTAAGTGGGAGTAGAAGTTAGAGGCAAAGATAGTAGCTTTAGAAATGGGATCCATCAGAGGAAGATTATAGCGGAATTTATTTAGGTCATCAAATAACTGAAGAAGGTTTACTTTTGAGAAGTCCCTAAACACAGAGGCATTTACAGTGGAAGTACCACCAGTTGTAAAGCAAAAGGGCACTAATTTATGGTCTGATTTAACAAGGCAGGATGATACATATGGATATGTGCATGATGTGGCCATATCTTTGAGGACTAGATCAAGGACACTGAGGCCCCTAGTAGTATGGTTAACTATTTGTAAAAGAGAGTTATTCTTCATAATGTCAAAGAAACATTGGAAATATCAACCACTGGCAAGGTAGGTCAGACAGTTTATCAATAGATAGTTGTAGTCCAGTAGTAGAAACATGTTGCGTTTAATGGGGAGTTTGTCAAATGTGTTAGGAAAGCTATTGTGCTCAGTGGGAGCATGGAGGGTGTGCTATAGCTAGTCATGAAAAGGTACATAGTCTTGTTTAGGGTCATTTGGACTTTTAGGAGTTCAAATATGGTATCCCTAGGAGTCTGTCATAAGGTGATGATATCTCTCCCATAGTTGGTAGGTCAGTAGACATAGGCACTATACTCAGGAATAGATGACATGCTTACCTTGCTCTAAAACCATATCACTGCAACTACACAAAGATGAATTTGTTCAAGTAGCAGGAGATCTTCAGGGCTGGGCATTTTTTAAGACTTCTGGCACTGTGTAGAACCACATAGCTAAACAATCCTACCTTGGTTTGTGATTTACTTTGGAGTTGACTGGTAAAAGATGTTTTATTTGAATTTATATTTTATTTGTTATCACTGTTTTTCACTGGGCGGCCGCAGTGGTGCAGCTTTTAGCATTGCCACCTCACAGCAAGAGGTTTTCTGGTTCGATTCTTGGCTGGGGTGCCTTCTGTGCAGAGTCTGCATGTCCTACCTGTGGTCACGTGGGTTTCCTCTGGGTGCTCCAGCTTCCTGCCACATCCCAAAGACATGCATTAGGTGGATTGGATACTCTAAAATTGACCCTAGGTGTCAGTGTGTGCATGTGTGTGCCTTCTGTGGAAGGTTGGGTGCCAGGCTGGCAACTCGACACCGTTAAACTCCACTGCCAATCATGATCAGACAGATGGTCCGCTGTGGCGACACCTAACCAGGAAAAGCCGAAAGAAGAAGATCACTGTTTTTCACTGTTTGTCAGTAGGAAGGGCATACTTGTTAACAAGATTTACTTTGATTTATATTTTGTTGTTTTACCTTTAATTTCACTATTGCTTGTTAGAAAGGGATAGCTTTTAGACATTTAGATCTTTACTGTTAAAAAGAAGTGTGACTGCAAGCGATAGCAGAAGCTATTTTCCTCGATGTAAAGGAATTCCAACTTTTGTCTGGCTTACAGAACTTGTATGGTCAGAACAACTTTACTGTACTTACTTTAGTATTTAGTTGTATATTGCTCATGATTTTTTGTTATAGAAGTTTATTTAAATTCTCTTTGAATTCTGTGGTTACTGATTTTGATTATTCTTTTCTTTTACAATATTTTATTCATTTGAAGCTGAATATGGATTCCTTAAATGAGTATGCAATTATTGATTTGCTAATGCACAAATATCTTGGACAGTGTAATAAATGCTATGCATATTTAAAGGTAACAGCTGATAATACTGGTGATTTGTGTTCCTCGTGCCAAAGGCTGGATGATTTGCTTACCATTGTTAGAAGTAAATCTAGACTTAATGATTGCACTTGTGTAACTGGCATGGCTTGGAGAACTGTTGTCTCATATATTAATGATTGGACTGGTGAAATAAATAATGTTAGGCATAGAAGAAATAGAACACATTTAGGAAATGACGCATCTATTGTCTGAAAAGATCATTCAACCCCTATGAAGCAAGTCAATGCCCCTGACAACTTTGGAATTCTGGATGCAAGTACTCAGCAATTTGAGGATCCAGTTTGTTTAGAAGGAAACAAAAAAAGAAAGAAAGAAAGGAAGAAGTTCTCAACAAATAACAAGGAAGAAAAAGAAGCTGACTAATGACAGTAAAGGAAAGAGAATACGTAGTAAAAAGGATTATGCTTTGTTATGTAACACACTGGTGACAGGGAATGATGTTATCTAACAGAAACTCTCAGTCTACAGAAAAAGGCATCACCTTTCCAATGGAAAAGGTAGGAAAAAGAGGCAAGGACAGGTGAAAAGGAAGAAATCAAAACTGAACGTGGAAGGATTGAAGAACATTAATGTAAGAAAAAAGAAGAGAAAGACAGATGTTGTCTACATGGCTCAAGCTATGCATTTACAATACCAGCTGGATGAGAATTTAACACACAGTGAGAACAGTGGGATTAATAAGACTAATGGTGATGAAGATCTACACTTTGTAACAATTGATAGAGCAGATATTACTGTATCAGAAGCTGAAGATTCTTCAGAGCTGGCAAGCAAAGATATTCTTGCAATTGGACATTCATTTATTAAAGGAACTGATACTTACATTTGCAGAGAAGATAATGAACATTGAATGGTATTATGCTTGCCAGGAGCAAAAGTAGAAGATGTGAAACAAGTTTGGAATGCCTTAATGTAAAGAAGAATGGATCTGTTTTTATTCATGTCGGTACAAATTATGTCATCCGCAAGAATTCTCTGACTGTTAGTAAGGAACTGACAGCCCTCTTAGATAGTATAGCTTGTACTGGTGTTAGGATGCATTTTTCACAAATCACCTATAGAAAGGATAGTCAGGTTACTGTGAATGAAAAGATTTTTTGGGGAAAATTCCTACATGGAAAAAATGTCCTATTTTAAAAAATGGAAATGTGTAGAGGATCCAAGCCTAGTTTTGGGCACACGTGTTCAGACAGGATGGCATACATTTGTCAAGATCAGGGAACTGAATTTTTGTAGCAGATATTTTGCAATATTTGACAAACACTAGGCAGAATTTTGTTCACAGATAGCAACATTTGATACATCTTGCATTAATAATAAAGTTTTTTTTTTATTGGAAAATTTGCTATGTTCCCACAAGAATTATGTTGTTATTGCTTGTGAAACATGGTTAAAAAACAATGACTGGAAATCAGTTCTCCAAAAACACAAAATACACCAGCGAAACCCAACCAGTTCCAAACAAAATACAAAAATAAATTCACTGGTGAAAGAGCGGTGTCAGGTCCCACAAAGTCACACCAAAGCTGGATCAAAGAACACACTTCCTTTAATATTGACTTCAGGTTAAGTGCTTTCATCCACATGCAGTAGACTTTATCAGAACACCTTATCTTAATACATTGCTGTTTAAATAATAACTACCTTCCAGTTACATCCCAGCATCAATTAATCACTTTGATTTTCAAAAATTCTAAAATTCATTAACCTTACAAATAAATTTCATTAATAAAATTTAGGATAAAAGCTAGTTAAAATTACATGGTTAAAATGTCTTATAATAGAATAAATACTCTAATACCATATATAAATATAAAAAATACATGAAAATATATATGATAATACATTAAAAATATATGCAAATTTGTACAAAAATAAATATCAATGGAAAACAGTAATAAAATACACAACTGTTTTAACAAAACATGTTTCCATATTAAAAAAGTAACTATATAATTTATAATGTGACTATTGTATATTTGAGAAGTTCAAAATTCTATTGTTATATAAAGGGAAAGAACCCATTCAGGTACATAATAAGGGTTTGGTGGAAATACATTCATTTAATCCAGGGGGAGTTGCTGCATTCAATAAAATTTGCCATTTTACTTCCCTCTCCCCCAGCTTAGCTTTCACATTTCCCCCTCTGGGGTTAATCCTAACACTTTCTAATATGGCAAATTTAAAAGTGTCACAAGTATTACTATCTTCCAAATGTCTGTATAGAGCGTTGTTTGCATCTTTTTTCTTATACAATACAAATGGTCATAAATACGGTTTCTCAGTCGTCTATCCATTTTTCCTAGATAAAAACTGGAACAATTGGTGCAGGTAAAATTAATATTGAAAATAGTGCTGACATATAGGAACAAAGTCCATGCTATAAACCAATATGGTCTTCCTAACCCACTGTATACTTTGAAGTGATTGATTGACCCCAAAAGGTGTTGGATCAATTCAACAGGAAACACAAAGGATTCTTCATGCTTATCTAATGATTTATAAAAATCAGTGTATACCAAGACTATATATTTCCTGTTCTGAAGGAGGTATGGGCCTCCTTGAAACTGATTACATGTATAGATCTGCAGTCATAGGACTGCATACATATCTGCTGACTTCATAAGATGCAAACATAGTGAAAGTTTTAAAATATGAGGAGAATAAGTCTAAGCTGAGTTGCCTGCTTAGTTTAGCAGAAGCATATCGGTGTCAAGCAGGAATGGAAATCAAATCACCATTATATTGGGCGACTTCAACTACCCAAACATAGACTGGGAGCATTACTCTAGCTCCAACACCCTAGCCCAAAGGTTCCTAGAATTCATAAACTCAAATGCTATGGAACAACTTGTTACCACTCCCACAAGAGGGGAAAACATACTGGACCTGATCGTCACCAACATAGGGACTCTATGCTCCAGACCAGAAGTGTATCCCTCACTGGTAAGATCAGACCATAAACTGATCTCACTGGATATTCACATCCCGACCCCACCCCCTGCCCAGAAAACCACATTGAAAAACTTCTCTAAAGCAAATTTCACACTCCTCAAAACTGAGGTGGAATCCTTCAAAGTCCCGGGGCCTGTGGAAAATACGGCCCAGACTGCAGAATCCTTTATAAATGCATTCTATGAACACCTTCAGGAATGCATGGATCATCAATCCCAAATAAAACCAAGACCCAATCCTCCAAAGGCAGGCGTCCTGTCTGGTGGACCCCAGCCATAAACAAACTATACAATAGAAGGAGGAAGCTACTACATGATAGAGCAAAATCCCAAAAAGGGAAGGCATCTCTGATCAATATTAGCAAAAAACTAAGGGCACTCATAAAATCGTCTAAGGCCAACTTCAAGAGAAAAATTGCACAGGACACTAAGGATAATCACAAGGTTTTCTTTAGTTATGTTAGGAACCTGGGTGGGAATTCCCAGATATGCTCAGAATTAGTCCAAAATGACAAAAAATACACAGAACCCACAGACATTGCCAACATCCTAGCTGACAGGTTCAGCGCAAACTTCTCCCCCCCCACCAAAGGGCAAATATCTATCCCAGCAGAGTGCTGCCCCCTGACATCTCAGATGCTCAGGTAAGAGCCGCCTTCTCCAAAGCAAAAAACACAGCATCAATGGGACCAGATGGTGTCCCGGGCTGCGTCCTACATGAACTCCAAGAAGAGCTAAACCCAAACATAAAACTACTGTTCAATCTCAGCCTTACTACAGGATATGTACCCAAAGAGTGGCGTACAGCAACAGTGGTCCCTCTCCACAAAGGTGGTGCCTCAACGGACCCTGGAAACTATCGCCCCATAAGCCTGACTAGCTTGGTCTGCAAAGCTATGGAAAGGATCATCATGGACCTCATAAATAAAGATATTGGGGACCTACAGTCACTGGATCCTACCCAGTTCGACTTTGTTAAGGGCAGATCCTGCCTCTTAAACCTGGTCGACTTCTTTGAAACAGTCACCAAGGCCATTGACGAAGGGAAGGTGGTCCACACAGCCTACCTGGACCTTGCAAAAGCATTCGATACAATACCCCACTCGGGCATTATAGATAAGCTCACCAGCTTAAATATAAACCCCTATATCACTAGATGGGTTGCAAACTGGCTCAAGGACAGAACCCACATGGTTAGAATTGCTGGAGCCATGTCAGACTCCAAACCAGTTACAAGTGGCATCCCACAAGGCTCAGTCCTGGGACCTCTCTTGTTCTGTATATATTTCTCGGAGGTACAGGCCAACACAGAAGGACTGTGGCTGACCAAGTTCACAGATGCCTGCAAACTGGGCGCCATAATCGACTCTCCAGCTGACACAAGCATCCTCCAAAAGGGCCTCATAGAAACAGACAACTGGTGCCAGAGCCATGGCCTCAAGCTAAACACCAAAAAGTGTATACTCATCCCCTTTGGCAAAAACAAAGTGCCCACAAATTACCACATAAGTGGTAATCCATTAAGTACAGAAGAAGTAATTAGGGACCTGGGGACCCAAGTTGATAGCAATCTCTCATTTGACAACCACGTGGCCAAAGTGGTTAGAAAAACATTTTATATAACTCACCTAATCATGAAGGGATTCACATATAGATTAGTGGAGGTCATCGTACCTCTTTACTCATCCCTCATCAGGCCCATAATCGAGTACAATGCCCCTTTTGGGATGTACCTTACCAAACACCTGCAGCAACTGGAAAGACCCCAAAAGTACCTCACCAAGAGGATCAAAGGGCTCAAACAGATGCCATATGCTGCCCAGTTAAAGAAACTCCAGCTCTACTCAGTGGCATACCACCTGCTCAGAGGTGACCTGTGCCTGATGTATAAAGCCATGTCCAACCCGGAATTAAGGGACATGCTGCACCTCAAAAAATCCAAATCCCATCGAGCTACACACTCGAGAGACTTGAACCTCAGCACTGAAATAAATAGGACATGCTGGAGGGACAGATTCATAACCCAGAGGCTCCCTTCACTCTGGAATAAAATCCCAGTCCAGGTTAGGCAGAGTCCCTCATTGACTCTCTTCAAGACGAATCTTGATGAGTGGGTGGGAGATCGTAGGTTTACCCCGGGTATCACTTCTGTGTCACTGTTAGACAGATGCACAGTATACTAACCTCGAAAAAGGGCATAGCAAAATTAATTTAAAATGGGTGGAGAAAGCCAAACATACTCTGGCTAGGCTTATAAATGCCCTAGGGCAGATAGCCTAGTATGAACCTATGAACCTATGAACCTATAAGTAGATAAAAATCAGGCAGCAACTGAATGTGCCAAAAACAAAAGAAATAATATAAGGTGACTGGCCAGATGAGAAGGCAAGAAATGTGGAGATAGCATAAATATAGTTGCAAGTATAGAAAACTTTTGGAAGAACCTTATGTTGATCAGGCATGAACACAGTAATGGTTAAGGAGAGGAGAATTCAAACCAAGAGATGAAAGGTTAGTATTGGCAGCCCGAGATAGTGGGCTACATACACTTTGGTTTACAAAGGTCCATTGAACGTGTGGGAGAAACAGACAAATGTAGGTTTTGTAAAACAAAATTGGAAACAGTCGCACACTTCATTGCTGGGTGTGACACACTAATGGTAGAAGGACTGTATACTGAAAGGCATACTAATATGGCAAGACTGTTGCACTGGATATTGTGCAAACATTATGGTACTGAAGTGGCTAAAAACATTGGAAACATGAGCCATAAAGCATCATAGAAAATTAAGTTTATATCACATGGGATCACCCATTACCAACAGTTCAAAAGATAGATGCTAGAAAACCAGATATAGTGGTCCAAGAAAAGAAGACAAAAGTAGCATTGATCATTGAAATTGCCACACCCAGTGACTACAGTGTCTTCAGTACAGAGAGACACAAAGTCATAAAATATCAGGAGCTGCAGGCAGAAACAAGAGCATTGTGGAAGAAAGATACCCAGACAGTTCCAATAGTAGTTGGAGAAACGGGTCTTATAAAAAAGAATTTACAATCGTATTTAGATATGTTACCAATCCATGTAACCCCATACAAATTGCAGAAGGGGTTATTACTAGGCACATTGCGAGTGCTGCGAAAAGCACTTTTGGCTGACATCAAAGATTGAAACAATACTAATTTCATAAACGTTAATCATACTTTGACTTAAGAATGGGGTCTATTCCCATCATAGTATTAGAAACCCAAAAGATTTGGAAAAATTAAAAAAGAAGAATGGAGAGAGGGGTCCAAATGAAGAGATGATGTCAGCAAGCAAAGGAGAGTAGTGTTGCTGAAATTGAATTCATCCTCAAGCCTTGGTGAGTACCTACACAAGGTGGACCCTGTTTTTTTACAAAATCTCACCAAGATGACACTGGTATACAGACTGTATTTATATAGCATGTATCATAGACAGCAGTAGGTCAAACATTAAAAAAGAAAGCTGGGTGCTCAAGACCCAGGATAAAAAAGTGCCCAATCCTGGTCGGTGCACTGGTGCCAGGACTGGAAAAATGAGAGTGCAGAATCCTCAAAATATGAAACATTCTTAAAATGGGGAAAGGACAGGCCCAGGGGGAGGATGGCTCCCCTGTTGTAGAAGGAAGTAGCAGTCCACAAAAAATCACTGATAGACCAAACAAAGAGCCATAAAGATGATAGAGTGAACTATTGAGGATACGAAGGAAATTATGTAATGTTACTATTATGTGAAAAGCCCAGAATTTCCAGACACAGAGGAAAGAAAAATACTTCCAGAAGAAAAACTGTCAGAAGCCTCAAATAAAAATTTGTGTTCATTAATACAACAGATTTATGAAAAAACAGTATATAGATCAAGAAACTTTGATCTGTTTAGAAAAAGAAGCATCTGAGGAAGTGCAAAAATATAAACAACAAAACCTAGAGATTTTTGAAAAGTATAAAAAAGAAATATGGACATGGGAAAGAAAGAGATTTGATATGGTGCTATATTTATGCAAAAGCAAAAGCCAAATTAATAAATATAAAGAAGGCAGACCAAAAGATATTCGAAGAGAAATACAGGCAAAGGCATCCAGATATGGAACATTTCACAATAAAAAAAATAATATCACAAAGAGGAATGTAGAAAAGAAGATTAGTAAAGTAGAAGTTGAAGTTATGGAGTGCCTGCAAAATGAAGGATTTGGTGCAGAACGTCTAACACAGGTTATATCATAACATGATGGAACAAGCCTCCAGAATAAGAAGAAACAGAAAGCTCAGGAGACATATGAAGAAGAAATATGGACATGGGAAAGAAAAAGAGATTTAATATGGTGTAATATCTATACAAAGGAGAAAGCAAAACTAATCAATTCTAAAAGAGCTGCACCAAAGTTATTTGAAGAGAAATACAGGCAAAGGAATCCAGACATGGAAAATATTACAATACAAAAAATAAGAAAACAAAGAGGAAATGTATAAAAGGAGATTATAAAAGGAGAAGTTAAAGAAATAGAAACTGAGGTTATGGAGTACCTGCAAAGTGAAGGATTCAGTGTAGAAAATCTAATTCAGAAAGTACTACAACAGGATAGAGCAATGGATATCCAAATTAAGGGGAAACCAGTGGAACTGGAACCAATTGATCAGATGCCATATGAAGATATTTTGGAGCCTTCCACAGAAAACCAGTATAAATGTTCACTTGAAGCTGGACAGCAAGAGGAGGAACAGGAAACTGTGCAAACTCTGGCATAGTCAATGTTGAGGAGTGATAGGCCAATGAGTTCCCATATGACAAAGCAATGGCTGGCATGGGATGAAATTAAAGAGAATGTGCCACAGGAAGATGCTACAGAACTTTCTATAGAATGCCCGCAGGAAATGGAAAACAAAAAATGTGTCCTCAGTTTAGAAGAAAATAAGCTAACAGAAGAGTTGCTTGATTTGGTAGAGATGGAGAGACATATTAAGATCAATGAAAGAAATAGACTGAAGAAGGTCAATAAAACCCAAAAAGTTAGAAGTTTGATAAAACAACTCAACAATAATTACGACTGTCCATAGAGATCCATGCGATATAACAGAAGTAAACAGGATATATTACTGTGCAGCTGAATTGATAACTGATAAAAGTCTTCCACAAGAACACAGGGTAGTGAGGGAAAGGAAGGGGAGAAATTAAATATCATCATGGAAGCATCGAATAGAGAAAACTATAAAGCAATTGAGACAATACGTGTCACTGTTGGAGGAGTATAAAAGAGGGAACAGATCAACAAAAATTCTTAGAAAGATAGATGTGATAAAGGCAATGCACAGCATTAGAACAGATCAGGATCCATCATGCATTATTGCAAATAACAAACTAGAAAAACTCAGTACAGGCAAAAAACTTAGAAGATACACAGATAAAAATAAAGGAAAAGTACAAAATAAGCAATTTATTGAGGACCCAAAAAGGTTTTTAGAGAACTGGGAAACAAGGTAAAAGGAATTGAAAGACCACCAAAAAAAGAATAAATAGATACATTTTTGGATAAGTATTTATGAAGATCCTGTGGAACATAACAAAGACGCTAAATGGATAGAAGAAGTAAAAGCAAGAATAAGAAGTTTAAAGGTACAGGATAGGAAATGGGATGAAGTAACAGCCAGAGAGAGTGAAACACAGGTAAGAAAAGCATCTAATTGGAAAACCCCAGACCCAAATGCAGTACCAAACTTTTGGTTAAAAGTATTGACATCTTTCCAATAAGATTTAGCCATGAGTAAGAAATATTTATATGCGCACCCTGAACAGACACCAGCCTGGCTAATAACAGGAAAACAATGCTCCTACTTAAGAGTGAAGCTGCAAGAAAACTTAATTATGGCAGTAAAACAAAAGGGCAATAAAAGAAAGTCATATGGAACAGGGGATAATTTGTTGTTAAATAAAGTCATACTGGAGAACTGTAAAAAATGGAAGAATTTAAGTATGGCATGGATTGACTACAAAAAAGCATTTGATAGTATTCCATATTCATGGATAAAAGAGTGCTTAAAAATGTATAAGATACACCCTACACTGATCGACTATATTACAGTGACCATGAAACAATGGCAGACCACTTTCCAATTAAGCTGTGATTAAGGACAAATTATTATCCCAGGCATGAAAATTCAAAGGGGGATATTGCAGGGTGACTTTTTGTCACCACTGCTATTCTGCCTTGCCCTTAACCCATTAAGCTTTCTACTTAGCTTAGACCATGGCTATAATTTGGCTCCTTGAAAACAACAAAGAGTAAAGAATTATCATCTTCTATTTGTCAATGATTTAAAACTGTATAGCTCATCAGATGAGTAACTGAAAGCACAACTAACTGCAAGATGTCAAAACTTTTTCAGATGATATAAGAATGTCATTTGGTCTTGATAAATTTGCAAAAGCAACCTTTAAAGCAGGAAAACAGCAGAACTAGGAAAACATCAGTTTGGGACAAGAATGTGATATAAATGAGCTTGAGCAAGAGGGAGTACATACATATTTTGGAACTGATGAAGGATCAACAATAAAGAATGAACAAATGTGAATAAAACTTAATAAGGAATACTTTAGAAGACTTAAATTAATCCTGAAAACAGCATTGATATCTATTAACAAAATCCAAGTTATAAACCAATTTGCTCTTCCTGTCCTAACTTACAGTTTTGGAGTGAGGGATTGGCCCCAAAACATGTTGGATAGATAGGAAAACAAGGATGCTTTGTGCTCACCAAATGATTTATAAAAATCAGTGCATACCAAGATTATATATTTCCCATTCCAAAGGAGGGATGTGCCTCCTTGAAATTGATTACATGTATAGATCTTCAGTGGTGGGACTGCATACATATCTGCTGAACTCACAAGACCCAAATGTAGTTAAAGTTTTGAAACATGAGGAGAATAACTCTAAGATGACTTCTCTATTTAATCTAGCAGAAGCATATTGGCATCAAACAGCAATGGAAATCAAACCAGAAGTAGATAAAAATTAGGCAGCAACTGAATGTGCCAAAAAGCAAAAGAAAAAATATAAGATGAAGGACCAGATGAGAAGGCAAGAAATGTGAAAAATGTATATAGTTGCAAGTATAGAAAACTTCTGGAAGAACCTCATGTTGATCAGGAGTGAACGTAGGAATGATTAAGGAGAGGCAAATTCAAACCAACAGATGAAAAGTTAATATTGGCAGCCCAAGATAATGGGTTGCATACACTTTGGTTTACAACTTCCATTGAACATGTGGGAGAAACAGACAAATGTATGTTTTGTAAAACCGAATTGGAAACAGTCGCACACCTCATTGCTGGTTATGACATACTAATGGCAGAAGGAACTGTATACTGAAAGGCATAATAATGTGGTAAGATTGTTGCACTGGTGATTGTGCAAACATTATGGTATTGAAGTGGCTGAAAAAACACTGGAAACATGAGCCACAAAGCATCATAGAAAATGATGATGTTTACATCACATGGGATCATCCATTACCAACAGTTCAAAAGGCAGATGCCAGAAAACGGATATAGTGGTCCATGAAAAGAAGACAACAGTAGCATTGATCAATGAAATCACCACACCCAGTGACTACAGTGTCTTGCATACAGAGAGACACAAAGTCATAAAATGTCAGGATTTGCAGGCAGAAATGGGAGCAATGTGGAAGAAAGATACCCAGACAGTCCCAATAGTAGCAGGAGCAATGGGTCTTATAAAAAAGAATCTACAACTGCATTTAGATATGTTACCAATACATGTAACTCCATACGAATTGGAGGAGTCATTACCGGGCATATTGTGGGTGCTGCGAACAGCACTTCTGGCTAAGATCAAAGATTGAAACAATACCAATTTCATGAACTTTAATTGTGCTTTCACTTAGGAATAGGGTCCATTCCCGTCATGGTATTAGAAACCCAAAAGATATGGAGAAATCAAAAAAAATTCAATAGGAATGAGAAGTGGACTAATTGGTTCTCTGACAGAATAGCTGATACATGGAACAGACTACCAAATTACATTAAAGCAAGTACTAGTTTAGATATTTTTAAGAACAGCCAGGACACTTATTATGGGAACAAGTGTTTTGGTATACTAGCAAGCTAGAAGGGCATTAATGCCCCTGCTTGAAATATTTGTATATATGTACATTAATCTGGTCCAAATTTGAATTTACTAGGTTGTAATGTCTGTCACATGAACTCTACCTAAAAAATGTACTATGGGGGCAGCAAAGGCTTTAGTCAGAATGCAAAAGCATTGTTAAGAGAGGTCCAAACCATCCCCAGCAAAACAGGAAGGCTTATCAGCCCTCTCATTCCAAGCTGCTATATGCTGGAGCCTTCTAGAATGACACCAGCTACAAAGCCTATTATTAAAGACAGTTATCTTGCCTTTGAATCTTGGCATCACTCATGACCAATGTCCTTCCTGCTTCAGCACATGCATAGTAAGTTCAATCATATCCTTATCTCGTATCTAGGGAGAGTGCCTAAAGTAATTCACCCCCATATAGACCACTATAAAATCATAATCATATTTGTCAGGATGACAGGATCTAAGAGACCCTGTTACATCCTAGATCCTGGTTCCAGAAAGACACCTGTCATCCTAGTCTCATCTAGCATAGTGAGAGTGGTGTTCATATGTATGACAACAGAGTCATCTATTATGAAAACATTACTGCGATTAGGTGCAGTCACAGTGCATCAAAAGGGCTTCAAATCTGCAGCCTTGTGACTCTTAGCAGACTGTGTACTGGTTGTGGGTGTAAAGGGTTAAGCTGTATGTTGCTGTGTGAACTAATGTCTGAGGTTTCTCAGTCTTTGGCCTGGGAGGGCCTAGCAATGTTCTCCTTACAATCTCAGTGTGAGCTGGTTTAGTGTAAGAGCTTTGTGCAGTGTGTGTACGTGTGTTGTGCTTACCAAATGTGTTCTGGTAGTCTTCAAGTTAAGCAAATACTCACATACTGAATCATTGTGAGTTAGCAATAAGGAGTTTTCATTAAGCATGAGGCAGTTACCACATAATACCTAGTGCTATTAGGCTGGCTACAAAAAGGGCAAAAGCTGATTGAGATTCCATATTGGCCAGTGCAAATGAAAGGGTATAACAAAACAGGAGAGATTAATAACTTACTTGGAAGCAGGCTTGGAAGAGATAGTTCCTCTAGAAGCTTGGTGGCATGAGTGAAATCTACACTCCTGCAAAGGAAGAACAGGCTTAGGGTTAAAAGACAGAAACTCAGAGGGACTGGAGGTTGGTCAAAATTTTGAAAGGTCCATGTTTAGGAGAAATATGGCCTAGGCAAAGGAAATGGTATTTGATGGTGTCAAGGGAATGGTAACCCAGAAGGAAGTCACACTAGGCAAAATAGTATTACAAAGGAGGCAAATTTAATATACTGAATATGTGCAGTGCATGTCATGTAAACTGTCCTAGAATACAACACAAGTCATTAGTAAAGGATAAATATCCTGCAGACTGTTTACCTGTGTGTACAACAAACGCATGCAATATAACCTTCCACTCTCATTTATTATTTGATTGATGCATCAGAATTCAATTGGCTGCCAGCACTCCTTACAAGTATAGACTCCTGATTCATAACAACAATTTTTGCCTAACCAAGTTTCATGGTATTTCATTAGTGCTGGTGGATGTGATGTCAGAACTGGCTAATAAACACTTGCCTGTAGCCATTTCCTTAAAGAAGCTTTGTCAATATTGTTTGTTAAAAGTAAACATACATCTGTTATGTCTACACACAATGTAAATTAATAAAGAAGTCATATAAAGGATATCAGATGAGTATTGTATTCGGCTAACATTTTAGACTAGTCGTTCTCCAGGATAATTTTCATGGGTGCAGTTGTGCACAGCCGGAGCATTGTAAGATTGACAGACATGTCATTACATAATGGACAACAGAGTTGCTGCAGTTATGTATGATTTTACCAGTACTAGTTAAAATACATCTAATGTACTTCCTTAGTGCATATATTACTTTAAACAAATTGACAGAATTGCAAGGCTTAAGGTGGCATCAGCAGTACCCACTACAGCTTTTAGCAGTGTACCAGCATACACAACTGCAGGAACCCACCATTCAGTCTCCACTACAGGTCACCCCAACTGTGACGGAAATCCACTAGCACTCCCTCCCCCAACAAATAAAGCAAACCATTGTTAGCCTTTTGTTCTGTTCTTTTCTCCCCCAAGTGACTCTACTAGTCTCCAGGCCCACTACGCAAGCTTGGATATCCTAAATCATGTTCAGGGATCCATCCCTCTGTATCATGTAGTCAGTAGTACACAGTATTACTATAGGTTCATAGGTTCATAGGTTGGTACTAGGCTATCAGCCCTAGGGCCTATACAAGCCTAGCCATAACAATTCTCTGGCTATTTCTTCCCACACGATTTACTTCCCTGGATCCCTGTCTAGCAGGGCGACTGACGTGATCCCCGGGGTGAATTTCCTTTCTCCCATCCAATCGTCAAGGTTCCTTTTGAAGAGGGCCAAAGAGGCACTCTGCTTGACATGTATGGGCAATCTATTCCAGAGTCTGGGGAGTCTCTGGGTCAGGAACCTATCCCTCCAGCATGTTTTGTTTATTGTGATGACAAGGTTTAGATCCCTGGAGCGTGTGGCTCTGAGGGATTGGGATTTCTTTAAGTTTAGCATGTCCAACAGCTCTGGGTTTGACATGGCCTTGTATGTTAAAGGGACACTATCTCGTTACTAAAATCCCTTTTCTGCCTCGGACCAAAGCTGAAAACATTGCCACCCACTTAGCTAAACACCTCCCTTTTTGTGACATCATTAATGAGGCTCTAACAATCCCATCCACCCACCTTAACATCCTCCCATTACAGTTTTGTTTTCCCCCTATAAACTGAGTGACCATTGCTATAGTTCCTATATAGGGACAGCTTTTAAATATTGCTCTTATAGGTTTAAAGTTGCGAGAATAATATTTGTCTAACCGTGCATTTTTTTTTTAAATATATGAAGTCTGAAACGCAAATATATGACATTTATGTAGTAGTTTCAGTCCTCGGTGATTTGCCATAAAAAACACAAAATGTATGAGGAACTGACCAAAAATATGAGGCAGAAATCTGGGCATTCTGGACAGTTGAGAGGTATGTGACAGCCTCAGATGCGAAGAGATGATCCTGATTGCTTTTTAATGTAATATCGGCTTTTAAAAGCCGGTATTGCATTTGCAGTCAAACCTCAGCACCATAGCGCTCTATGTGTGTTTTTATCTGTAACAACTGTTGCTAACAGTTTGCTGCAGATTAAAGGTCAACACAAATTGTTTCTTTCCTTTTTTTACACTAAAATTTAGCGTGTTCTAATTGAAGGCAGATTTTTTAACTAAACATGATTGCTGACATGCTCAATGAAGGCAGGTATACACTGTAGCAACTGTTTCTATAATGTAGCAAACAGATTGCTACAGTGTAAATGAAGCGGTGCATTTTTTTTTTTAACTAAAATATGAGCGCTGAAGCGCTCCATGAAGGCAGGGACAAACTGTAGCAACTGTTTCTACAATGTAGCAAACAGATTGCTAGAGTGTAAATGAAGCGGTGCATTTTTTTTTAACTAAAACATGAGCGCTGAAGCGCTCCATGAAGGCAGGGACAAACTGTAGCAACTGTTTCTACAATGTAGCAAACAGATTGCTACAGTGTAAATGAAGTGGTGCATTTTTTTTTAACTAAAGCATGAGTGCCGAAGTGCTCCGTGAAGGCAGGGACAAACTGTAGCAACTGTTTCTACAATGTAGCAAACAGATTGCTACAGTGTAAATGAAGCGGTGCATTTTTTTTTTAACTAAAACATGAGCGCTGAAGCGCTCCGTGAAGGCAGGGACAAACTGTAGCAACTGTTTCTACAATGTAGCAAACAGATTGCTACAGTGTAAATGAAGCAGTGCATTTTTTTTTTAACTAAAACATGAGCGCTGAAGCGCTCCGTGAAGGCAGGTACAAACTGTAGCAACTGTTTCTACAATGTAGCAAACAGATTGCTACAGTGTAAATGAAGCAGTGCATTTTTTTTTTAACTAAAACATAAGCGCTGAAGTGCTCCGTGAAGGCAGGTACAAACTGTAGCAACTGTTTCTACAATGTAGCAAACAGATTGCTACAGTGTAAATGAAGCGGTGCATTTTTTTTTATTAAAACATGAGTGAGTTGTTCTCTCATTTTATTCACAGATTTCTACAGATGTCTCTGGCATGGAGAAGCATACCTCTCAAGTGTACCTCATTACGAGGAAAGTACCTCATTTGGGGTCTTAAAAAGTTCACGTTCCTCAAAGTTCCTCAAAGTTCCATATTGAAATACTCTGTCACACATTCAGTGTCAGGAATTTTTTTTAAGTGAAATCCATTGTAAATAGAAATTAATCATATTAATTCATTAAAAGAGCTTCTTTATAAGTAAAACCAGTATATTTCAACGATCATATTACCTTCCTAGTTGAAGTTGTTAGTAAGCCATAAGTATGTGTTCCACATTTTGCCCATTTGTTCCTCATTATGAGGGCTAATGCTCCTCATTTTGGAGATGGAAGGTTGAGAGAGCTATGTGGAGAAGAGACCAGTCTGCCATGTTGGTGTCTAAATGTATGGAGGTCTGTTTCATTGGGCTTATGTCAGCTTGTGGCTGAATTGCCATCTATGGTGATTCATACTGTAGCAATCCCTGCAAATGCCATAACTCCTAATAATTCTAACTGCATTAAAATGGCACCAATCAAATGCCAGTTGTCAGGTTCCATAGACTGACATATGTGCAGAAATGGTTCTTGAATGTGATCTGCTAGATGACGTCACACCCTGAACCTGCTATTCATTCCCTCTTTGGACATTTTTGTTGTCAGGGTTAGGAGAAGTAAACTGAATGCATAACATAAATTGTTTTCATACCTCTCAACTGTACAGATTTTCACAGAATGTCCACATTTTTGCCTTATGTTTTTGGTCTGTTTCTCATAAAAATGTTGGTTTTCTGGCAAATCCTTGAGGTTTTAAGTCAGAAGATAATGACAAACATTTGAGTTTCAGATTTCATACCTTTTAGAAAATTCATGCTAATGCAAAATCTGTTATTTTATCACTTTTCTAAGTTTGTAAGAGCAATACTTTAAAAGCGTCCTTATTTTTGTCCCCCCATTATTTATGGTTTTGTCCAGATTTCTTGTTTTAAGAGGTTTAGAGGTATGATTGTTTTGTGTTCTGCTAGTTCCACGTTGAGGAAATTTCACATTACTGCAGAAGTTTAAGAGTAAGGGTGCACCTGTCCCCCTTTGTTGGTGTCAGGGCACTGAGGTCTCGCATTCATACAGAATCTTGGCCTGTCTCCTTTGTTGGTGTCAAGGCACTGATTTCTCCAATTCGTACAGGATCTTGATATGTCACCTTTGATGGTGTCAGGGCACTGAGGTCTCCCATTCATAAAGAATCTTGGCTTGTCCCCTTTGTAGGTGTCAGGACACTGAGGTCTCCCATTCATACAGACTCTTGGCCTGTTCCCTTTGTTTGTGTCAGGATGCTGAGTTCTTCCTTTCGTACAGGCTCTTGGCCTGCCCCCTTAGCTGGTTTCATGGCACCAAGGTTTCCCATTTATACAGGATCTTGGCCTGTCTCCTTTGTTGATGTCAGGACATGGAGGTCTCCCATTTGTACATGATTTTGGATTGTTCCTTTTGTTGGTGTCAGGACACAGAGGTCTCCCATTCATACAGGATCTTGGCCTGTTGACATTGTTGGTGTCAGGACATTGAGTTCTCCCTTTTGTACAGGATCTTGGCTTGTCTTCTTTGGAGGTGTCAGTGCACTGAGTTCTACATTCATGCAGGATCTTGGCTTGTCACCATTGCTGGTGTAAGGGCACTGCGGTCTCCCATTCATGCAGGATTTTGGCCTGTCACCTTTGTTGGTGTCAGGACAGTGAGTTCTTCCATTTGTGCAGGATCTTGGCCTGTCCACTTCATTGATCTTTTGGGCACTGAGGTCTCCCCTTCATAAAGGATCTTGGCATGTCCCCTTTGTTGCTTTTAGTGCACTGAGGTCTCCCATTCATACAGGATCTTGGCCTGTCCCTTTTATTGGTGTCAGGGGACTAAAGTCTCCCATTCATACAGGATCTTGGCCTGTTCCCTTTGCTGGTGTCAGGGCACTATGGTTTCCCATTCATGCAGGATTTTGGCCTTTCCCCTTTGTTGGTGTCAGGACACAGAGTTCTTCCATTCGTACAGGATCTTGGTCTGTCCTCTTTGTTGGTGTCAGGGCACTGAGGTCTTCGGTTTGTACAGGTTCTTGGCCTGTCCCCTTTGTTGGTGTCATAACACTAAGGTCTCCCATTCGTACAGGTTCTTGGCCTATCCCATTTATTGGTGTCAGATCACTGAGGTTTCCCTGTGGCTTACTGCATGTCAGGAAGAATGTGTGCGAGTAAGATATAAACAAGATGGACTGATGTGATATTTTCCCTGTGCTAAATTGTAATATAGCCCATGCCAACCTAAGGTTAATTTAGCTAATAAAATGCCATACATAAAAATATTGCAGGGTAATATTTTACTTGCCACTGACTTTGAATTTTTAATTTTATATAGTGCTGCTAGTAAATGCTGTTATATACTAATGCCTTGTATAGGTCTTGGAATAAGCCATAGGTTTTTAGCCAGTTTTCACCCTTATCTCAGCAGGACACAATAGCCACTGTTGTGCTGTTTGCAGAGTGTGATATAATACATGTATAATGTAAATGTTAAATAAAAATAATTTTCTATTAACTTAACAATAATCATAATGTAGGAGACAGGTGAAATTCATTAAACTGAATGTCATTGCACTAACTGGAGTACATCCCTTACACCAGTTGTGCAATGCCATACTGATCTCAGAAAGTGTGATTCATAATGCTGTAATTAGCAATTAATTCATTGATATTTGCTTTATACTGTTCAGAGTTGCAGGAGCCTATCTCAATACTCAGTGGGTGTCCATCACAGAACTCTTACTGTATGGTATGTCAGTCCATTGTGATATATACACATCTGCATGTATATTCACTCAGAGATACAGGCAATCACATAGACACAGGCACATACACACACGCACACACGCACACACACACACACACACACACACACACACACACACACACACACACACACACATGCATATGCACACCAATGCTGAACCAATCAATTATTCAAAATATGGTTTTGATGCTTCCTGTTCTGCATACAGCCTGCTGAGGAGGTAAATGAGGTGGCTTGATATCTCTAGTTCTCTAATCATATGCAAAAATATATTATGGTCTGCTTAATCAAATGCTTCACAGGTATCAATAAAGCAAAAGTACATTTTTGGTACTTCCTTGCTTTCTCTATTATCCAGTGGACTTTGACAATTTATCAAATTTGACAGGTTATCCTGGTTTTCCACCTGAGAAATTAAGACAAGACTTACAGTTTCAGAGCAGTCCTTGGTCAATTGTGATTGTTCTTAACACATACTTGTCTTGCTTTGTGATTGTTTCCAGCCCCTGATACAAGAACCTACCAGGGTCTCTACCGCTTCACTTATTCCCTCCAGTAGTCCCACCTTTATTGCACTCAAATCCCTCCCATCTTTCCAATAGCCAACCACAGTGCTAACCCAACACTACCTCCTCCATATTCCCTCTACTATCACACCTCCTCAACTGACATGTGCAAGCATACCTTTCCTTTGCTCACTGCATGCACTCTCCTTGCATATCTTGCATCCTACCAAAGCTCCATCATTCCCTCACTTTACCACTACCACTGTACTACTACTCACACCACCACCCATGTCTCACCCATACTCAGCTCCCCTCCCACCAGCTCAAGAACCATCCCTATGCACCCCCCACATATTCTGCCAACTATATTACTCAAACGTAAAGCATCCCTACAACTTAACATAGTAACCCTCCCACCATACCTATTACCCACAGAGAACAATCATAAAATTTCCCTTATAAACAAACACATTCAAAAACTGAGAAAACTAATAATCTCATGCATATCAAAACTAGCCCTAAGTGGAGACATCCACCCCAACCCTGGCCCTACCATCTCCAACCCCAATCCTCATAATCAGACTAGAAACCACAACTTCTCCCATATTACAGCCAATAGAAAGCAAAGTGACTTCCTTCTACTAAGCCTAAATATTAGAAGTATATCCAACAAAGTCCATGAACTCCATGCCACCATAGACTTATACTCCCCAGATATAGTCGTCCTGACAGAAACCTGGCTAAAACCTCACATTACCAGTGAGCAAATACTCCCTACAGGTTACAGCATACTAAGAGTAGACCGGCTAAACAAAAAAGGAGGTGGTGTAGCTGTAATATTTAAACAACATCTAAACATCCAGATATTAAAATCATCAGCTCCACAAATAGGCAATGAAGAAATAATATATACCAACCTCAAAATTAACTGAAACAAAACCATCAACATAATTGGATGCTACTTCCCACCTGGCCAAAACATCCCTCCACTAGAAAACCTCCTCAGCTGGTCTACCCACCATCTACCCCAAGAAACTATCATCTTAGGTGATTTCAATATTGACTGGCAATCCTGTTCTGGCAACAATCCAACCCATCATGTACACCTTCATGGCTTCACCCAACTAGTCCAGTCACCAACAAGGATAAATAAAAACTCCAGCAAGCACTCTACCCTGGATTGGATACTAGTCAGTAAGAACCCCCAGTCATATATAACAGGCTGCTTATCAGATAGCCTCAGTGATCACTCCCCAACATTACTACTCAAAAAATACCTGTACCAAGCTAAACCTGTCATCTATCGTCAAATACATAAAAAAATGAACTTTAACCCACTCACATTCATCTCATCCCTCAAAGAATGTAACTGGCATGCTCTAAAGTACCTCAGTCTAGATGGCGCAGTTGAATCTTTTAATACTACCTTCCTGAACATCCTTAATTACCATGCCCCCATAAGATTTTCCAGAACCAAAGCACAACCCTCCCCATGGCTACAGAAAACCACTAAGTCAGAAATGAAAAACAGGGATAAAGCCTGGGAGCACTGGCGCAAAACCAAATCCCCAGCTAGACAGAAATTCCTAGAACTACGCAATAGAGTCAAAAGCTAATAAAACGGGACAAATTCCAATACTACCAGTCTGCCCTAGACTCCTCACAACACAGCCCCAAACAATTCTGGTCCTCCATAAACTCCATCCTCCACCCAGGTAAAGTCAGTACCCCTCCTCCTAACATCCCTCACTCCTCAGAAAATATTGCTACCTCATTCAACACACACTTCACCCAAACCATACTATCACTAGCTAAACAACACAACCCCTCCCTCCAACCCACACCTTCAACTAGTAATCTCCCCACTGCCTTCTCTTTACTCCTGTACCTACCTCCAACATAAAAACTCTTAACTAAACTTAAACCCACCAAATTAGCAGCAGACAACCTCCCAAGTGAATACCTACAAATCGCAGCTGATGCTCTGGCCTACCCAGTATCCATCTTGATTAACCGATCTCTGTCAGAAAGTTACATTCCCACATTGTGGAAAGTCTCACATATAATTCCCCTCCACAAAGGCGGACCCTCTGCAGAACTAACCAATTACCGCCCATAGCTATTCTCTCTCCACTCTCCAAAATACTAGAGATGCATACACTCTCAGGTCTCATACTACCTCCTTACTAACAACCTCCTTTCCAGTACTCAGCATGGTTTCCGACCAAACCATAGCACAACCACTGCCTTACTCTCCTTTACAAACACTATCCTTCAGCATAAAAACAATGGCTATCTCTCCTCTGCTACTTTCCTAGACCTATCTAAAGCATTTGACATGGTCCCACACAAACAACTTATCTCTGTCCTCAATAACTTATCCTTCTCACAATCAGTCACCAACTGGTTTCAGAGTTACCTGTCTGACCGCCAACAATCTGTTGTATGGCAGAATGACATATCTCCCCAACTACCTGTCTCCATAGGGGTTCCCCAAGGATCCATCCTTGGACCCCTACTTTTCTCTGTTTACACCAATAATCTAGCCTCTGCCACCAAACATGGCACACTCATCCAATACGCAGATGACTCTACCATCATCTGCTCAGCCCAGTCCCTACCCAAACTGCAAAAAGTCACACAGGAAGCCTTTTCCTCTGTTGAAACATGGTTATCCGATGCCCAATTAATACTCAACCCAAACAAAACTAAACTACTCGTCTTCCAACCCACCAAACATACTCAAAACAACTCTCACTTTAACATCACAGCAAAAGACAACACCACTATATACCCAACTGAGCACACCAAATTGCTAGGAGTGGAAATAGACAATAAACTAAAATTTGACATTCACATATCCATGACCATAAAAAAAGTCCACAAAAAACTAGGAGCATTATACAGAAATAAGCAATGTCTCACCAAAGCAGCAAAGATTTCAATAGCAAATTCCCACCTTATCTCCACCCTACTTTATGCCTCTCCAGTATATACCAACCTAAGGCAATGTGATCTAAACAAGCTAGAGTCCTGCTACAAAAAAATCGCAAAATTCGCCACAGGGGCATCCTACCGTAGTCACCACTGTCTCTTACTTGCTGAACTGGGCTGGCTTGAACTCCCTCACCTCCTTCAGTGGTATCAACTCTCACTCGCCTACAAACTAGTAAACCATCCACTAAATGTCCCATCCCTCCAGAATCTACTCCAACCCTATCGCACCACTAGACCACTAAGATCCAGCAACAAAAATCACTTGCAGATCACTAAAGCCAATAACTCTGCTGGTGAAGCACTATTCTCTTGCGCCATAGCCAAATTATGGAACTCACTCCCACCCACAATTACCTCCATACCATCATGCACCAACTTCAAAACTTTATTAAAAGCGCACCTAAAAACATGCTGGCTATGCCCTTGCAACTCCCACTCTAATATCATCCACCCCATCCAACTACTACCTTTCTTTCACCTCCACTAACTACCTTGATGATAGCAAGCTCAGATGCTCATAAGCCTAGTACTTATTATACAGCAGGAACTTCTCATTGTTACATTTGTTAATGCCTGTTATGTACTTCACAGATAAAGATTCTAGTTGTCTACTGATGTACTATGTTCTTCATCTGTAAATATGTTGTAAGTAATTTCTATGTTAAATTGTTAATCGCTATGTAATCCAATGTAACTACTGTCTGTTTATTTTACTGTGGAGCTTTTCTCCCCGGGCCTCCGCTGAAAATGGACCCACTTCCAGTCGGACACTCCCGGTCAACAAATTTAAATAAATAAATAAATAAATAAATAATTTCATCTCTGGTACCTCTACCTCTTCTGAAACTCATTTGTACAGTTGTCATTTTTTGGCCTGTATATTTTGCCTGAGTCTAGGTTGCTGGATTTGAAACGTTATCTATTTGACATGTGAATGAATACAACTGTCCAATAATTGGTGCACTCTTCAGTGTTGTTGTTGTTTTTTTTTTTATATGACTAGACTATATGTTGATCATTTACAATGTAATCACCACTGTTGTGTTTTCCAGATTTGCTGGCATTGGTTTCCAAGATTTCAAAGACTTAGCTGGAATTCCATTACTTCTTGCAAACTTGTTAGTAAAAAGGTTTTCTAGTGTGCATTTGACTTCACCATCTTGGTTGCCTGCTTCTATAGCAGAGAACACACCATTGCATTTATCAGTGATATTAGGATATTCTGATACAGTTTTTTTCTGTATATTCATGCAAATTTTGTTAACATTTTCTAGTGTTTCACCCCAGCATTTATCTTTTATCATGCCCGCTTTTATATGGAAGTTTCCTTTAGCAATGCCATGTGTATCTCTTGTGTTTCTCGTTGTGTTGTATTCTTCCACTTCTTTGCACTGCTCATTCAGATATTCCTGTTTTATCTATTCTTGCTCTGCTCTGGAATTTTGCTTTTGGTTTATCATGTTTTTCCTAATTCTTCACTGCCTTTTGCTCTCATTTTTTTTCTGTTTGCAAATTTTTCTGTTTCCACCTCCTGGGCTATATCCTAGACTTTCCTCTGTAGTTCTTCAAGCCCTCAAACAATCACATTGAATCTCCTGAATTTGTTCACTTGTTTGCTACACATTCAAATGGAATATTGCTGAGCTTGTATCTAGTTGGCCTATAGGCTTTTTGTTTGGGGGGGAGTCTTGCTTTCTTTATTTAATGAAGAGGAGGAGGATTTCAATATTGTATGAACCTGGCTAACTGCAAACAAGCTGATCATTAATGCACCTAAGACTAATATTATACTCTTTTTGGAACCCCACAATGAAACAATACTGCTAACATTACAATTTATAACTCAAATGGAACTTCCTTACCTGAAACTATATCCCAGAGTTACCTAAGAATCACTCTTGACTATAATATGCCCTTTGCACTACACATATAATAGTTAATAAAGTACTAGCTTAGCTTAAAGTCTCAAAACATCCCATCTGCTTACAAAGGAAACTAGACGTACTTCACTCATTGAGCTACTGACTTGCGTAGGCTAGAGCACAAACGTTCCATAATTACCCTCTTCCTTCCCAAAATTATACATTGACTCAAACCACAGAAAAATAATTACCCTGATTTATTTGTTTGGCTAACAACAGGGAGTGCCACTATACTGCACTTACCAAATGCCACTTGCTGTTAGTGTAAGTTAGGGCCCAAACCAGCCTTAGGTACTCATACTATTAAATTACTCCAAGTGAGGTTATCTCCACCCCCCCACCACCACCACCAGAAACATGATGGTTTGAAAGAGAGCAGGCACATTCCATAAGAGGCAACAATGCCTTGATAGTAGTTAGATCCCAATTTAAACTATCTATTACACAAAAAGCATTCCCAAAGGTACGGTTAGCTTGCTGGAATATCATTTTTGAGTAGTTAAGATAATCCTTGATTTGTCACTTTTCAAGAAGAAGTTATGATCTCACCTAGTAAAAGGAAACAAAGTAACTGCTTCAGAGATAAAACATAATCGGTCACTTACACTGTTTGTTTGCAGGATCATAGGAAGTTACTAGGCTGTTGGCCCTGAGGCCCTTATAAACCTAGCCAAGAGTTTATCCCATGTTTAGACAAATCAGCACCTGATGCCCCTGTCCAGCAGGGACACGGGTGGAATCCCAGGGTGTATTTTCTGTTTCCCATCCAGTTATCCAGGTTTCGCTTAAAAAGGGGTAAAGAGGTACTGTGCTTGACATGGAGAGGGAGTCTATTCCAAATTGGGGGAGTCTCTGGGACACAAATCTGTCCCATCAACAAGTTCTGTTGATGTTACAGACCAAGTTGAGGCCATGTGTGCAGGTTACTCGAGTGGGACTTGACTTGCGGATATACAGCAGTTCCATCAAGGCGGGGTCTGAGATCACCTTGTATGCCAGACAGAGGTCACTTCTGAGGAGTCTGTATGAAATTGAATAGAGGGATAAGACTTTTAGCCTATCTGTGTATGGTAGATGTTCGAGTCCCTGGATTCTCCTGATGAGGAACCTCTGTGGTCTCTCCAGCTGCTGCATGTGCTTTGAACGGTACATGCCAAAAGGGGCATGGTACTCAATAATGGACTTTATAAGGGAAGAATACAGGAATGTTATGACCTCCTTGTCCTTGGATGAGATACCCTTACTTATGAGGTGGACCACGTAGAAGGCTTTCCATACAACGGAAGCAACATGGTGGTCAAAAGTCAGGTTGCTATCAGCCTGGATGCCCAAATCCCTCACAACTGATTGCATGCTTAGGATGTTGTTATTAATGTGATAATTTGTGGGAACATCACTCTCCCCAAAGGGGATGATGACGCATTTTTTGGTACTCACCTTGAGGCCAAGTTTCTGGCACCAGTCATTTGTCTGGGTGAGAGACCCTCTTGGAGGATGTCCACATCACTAGGGGAATTGATGACAGCACCCAGCTTGCAGGCATCTGGTTTTGGCCTGCACCTCAGAAAAGTATATCCCAAATAACAGAGGCTCCAAGACTGAACCCTGGGATATGCTTTTTGTTACAGGTCTACTGCTTGAGGTGGTTTCCCCTGTTTTGACTAGGTGGGTTTTATCAGTGAGCCAGCTTGCTACCCATCTGGTGACATACGGACTGAGGCCTAGTTGAGAAAGTTTATTTATTATGCCTGAGTGGGGAATAGTGTCAAAGGCTTTGGCCAGGTCAAGGTAGTTGATGTGCACCGTCTTCTCCTCATCCATGGCTTTGGTGACTGTCTCAAAGAAGTCGACCAAATTTAACAGACATGACCTCCCCTTGATGAAGCCAGACTGTGTGGGATTGAGTGTTTGGAGGTTGCCAGTGTACTTGTTAATGAGGTCCATGATAATCTCTTCCATGGCCTTGCAAATCAGGCTAGTTAGGCTGTTGGATCTATAATCTTCCTGGATCGGTGGACACTCCACCTTTGTGCACAGAGATGACAATGGCTGTCCTCCACTCAGCTGGGATGAAACCAGTACTCAAGCTTTGGTTGAATAGGGCACCTAATGGTGCTGCAAGCTCCTGCCTGAGTTCATGTAGACTGCAGCCTGGGATGTGATTGGGTCCCGTGGAGGCTGTATTTTTTGCCTTTGAGAGAGCAGTGATGACCTGTTTCCTAGATATAAGGGGAAGGGGGAAGGTACTGGGCATTTCCTGATTTACTGATGGGGGGACAGAGGGGTAAAGTTTTTGCTGAATCTGTCAGCCAGCAAGTTTGCTATATCTATGGCATTTGTATATGAGGTATCCTTGACCACCAGTTCTGAACAGATTTGGGTGCTTCCTTTGAGGTTGCAGACATATGTGAAGAAGGCATTATGATTGTGTCTAGTAAATGTGACCAATTTGGACTCGAAGTTTGCTTTGGAGGATTTCACTAGTGCTCTTATTTGCTTGTTCAGGCTAAGGATGCATTGTTTCCAAATGGGTACCTGCTCCTTCTTGGTCTTGGATAGCAATTTGTTCCTTTTGTTATAGAGTTTATTTATAGCAGATGCCCACCAGACAGGTTTATTCTTCCTTGAGCAGGATGATTTAGTCATGTTTGCTATTCCTGATTCCATGCATCTATATAAATGCTCATATAGTGTTTTGGTCTAGTTTTGGATATTGGTGCCAGTTCCTATGGGGGGGAAGCTGTGAAGCTGTTTATACCATCCCTCACAATGTTGTAATCAGCTTTGGAGAAGTTTTTATGTCTGACCCTAGCTAGAGGGGGGGTTGGGGAAGATGGTGACTTCAAAAGTGACCACTTTATGGTCGGATCTTACCAGGCAGGATGATACTGTAGGGATATTGCAGTGGTTACTAGTGTTAGTTAATACCAAGTCCAAGATATTATCACCTCTTTTCAGGGTATTGACTAGCTGTTCCAAGGCATTTGCTTTGACAAAATTGAGGAATCTCTGGGCATTTGTGTTCTGGGATGAATAGTTCTTCCAATCTATGCTTGGGTAATTAAAGCCACCCAGGATCAGGGTAAAGGGTTGAATCTTGATAGATTCAAACAGGTCCAGATAGGTGGATTGGGCCAGTAGTTAGCTATGATTTGACTAGAGGTCTTGTCAATGGTTAACTGCACCTGGAGTGTCTCTTGCGTCACACTGTTTGACCAGCCTAGAGGCATGTAACTTGACATTGCAAGACATGAACACATGTACATTTTGTATAGATTTTGCTTTACTATTTGTATTTAATTATAATTAGGCATGCTATGCTCTGTATATGCACATTTCCTTCCTTATATGCCTCCCCACTGTTCTGTAGGAGTTCTGCTTAGTCAGACGTTCAATATTCCACTCGCAACTTTGCTGCAGATATATCACTTTAAATGACTTGGTCAGACTACAGTATGGTTTCTAATACATTAAGCTTATTTTAAAATTTTACATGTCCACAAACACCATCATTTATGCTATCATCTTATTAATGTATTCAAATTCAATATTATTTATAGTATACAGTAGTGCTTACACACGTTTACTGTCACTTTAAAAACTACATCGCCTCATTTCTGCTGCATGTATACAACTTGTTAATGTTTCTTATTTTATAATGTTCTTTAAAACATGACAGCTCTGTCTTTTGTATTCCTCATTTTTGCCAGTTGGGTTTAATGCATGGCTGAAGAGTCATTGCACAAGTTCACTTACTCAGTTAACAATAAGAACTAAAATAACTAAGTATTCTAAATGTTACAGTAAGAATCTGAGTGTTGGAGCCACAGTCATGTCCAGGTGTTGTTATTACTGTCTGCATAGACCTCTTCCATCTCTTACCACAAAATATACAGTCAGTCTGATTAGATATTGATTTTCTGGTTATATCCATGTGTGAAGCTATCTCTCAGGATGTTGAAAGAGAATGTTTGCTATGAACAGTGGCATGTTTTGGCAGAATTCTACTAATCTATGTCCCATTTTATTTCATACTCCAAGACCTAAATTGCTTGGTATTCCAGTTGTACTTTGACTATTAGTTTTAGCATTTTAATCCCTTATAATAAATATTTTTTTCTTGATATAATTAGAGGGTGCTGAAGAATCTTCTAGAACCAGTTGACTTTCTCATCTTTGGCATCTGTAGTTGGATCGTAAGCTTGTATCACTGTAATGTTGAAAGGCTTACCTTGGACTGTCATAGAAACTATTCTGTCATTTTTTTGGGTTGTAACTGAATGCTGATTTTGAACACACTTTTATTGACTGTAGGGTACAAGGGCTACTCCATTCTTTCTGTAAAATTATTTTTTTGTTGTTTTCCTCCCCCAGGACTTTATCAGCCAATTCTTTCTAGGGTCATGGGATTCAGGAACTCCCAGGCTGGGTAAGATCCCTAAGGCTCATTCATTCCAGGACCATAGGGTCTCGGCACTCCAGGCTGGGTAAGATCCTATGGCTTATTCACTCCAGGGCCAATGAATCTGGTCAGTGCAGGCTGGTTAAGAGCTCTATGGAGCATTTGTTCCGGGTTATGAGATCTAGTCACTCCCATGCTGGGTAAGAGCTCTATTGAACATTTGTTCTAGGGCCATGGCATCTGGGCACTTCCAGGCTGGATAAGAGTCCTATGGCCTATTTGTTCCCACCAGTGAGTCATAATGAGTTCTCTGCTTCTCAGTGAGAGTCATCTGGTAATGAGAAGGTCAGTTTGCTAGTTTTGGGGAGTGACTGCCCGCTCCCCACTGGGAGCACCCCCTCATCACCTCTAATGATTCCACTACAGATGACTTCTTAAAAGAATGCACAGATGTTAGTTTTGCTGAATACATTTAGTTTCTGGGTGTAGTTATTTCAGGTCTGTTGAATCTGACTAGGTGTTTCAGCTAACACCCTGGAGCTGTATCACCCTCTTTTATCCCCATCTGTACCACCCACCCATGCTCTGTTTCATATAGCTAAATATGCACAAAACACTTATTGTAGAAGTTCATTCAAGTCACCCACTACTCTCAATGTGAAGAAATATTTTCTCATCCATGTTGAATTTGAAACACTCTGAGTTGGAGGTCTTTGCCCTCGCTTACTAGACCCTGACCTTCCTAATCAGCTGTATTTCACATATTCTCTCTTTGATTACTTTATGATACTTCCCTTTTATTCTGGCTTCAATAAAATATTCTGTGATTCAAATGAGTGTTTCCTTATATTGTGCAACCTCCAGACCCTTAATCACCCTTATGGCCCTTCCCCTGCACCCTCTTTAATGAATGTCTCACTTTCCCTGAAGCATCTATAAAATATGATACACCAGTCCAGTTGATGGTCTCACTAGTGCTTGGCAAAGGCTGATTAGAACCTCATTATGTCTGGAGTCACCACTTCTTGTGATGAAGCCCAGCACCCTGCTGTTATTAACTGCTGCTTGTTTACACTCTTCCTCACCTTTTACTTCTGTGCAGATTGCCACAACATGTCCTTTTCCTGTTTTGCAGCCTATAGGCTCAACCTATCCAGGTTGCATTCAAGGTTCAGAATGTCCTTTCCTTTGTGTATCACCTGACAATTACTCAACTGCCAGAATGTGGTGATCCATTTTGATGCTTCTTAGCCCCTCACAGTTTGCTGGTGCATTTCAAGAGATTTATCCTGTTTTCCATTCCTAAAGTTATACGTTTTCTTAAGAGTCTCATGTGACCTATAGAATCTGAGTAGACTGTAGGTACTGGTTTAAGTTCATTCAGTTTTGTTGTTACTGTATTATGAAACTGCATTGGGAATGTTTGTGGGATCTGTTGGCCATGAATTCATGACGATTCCTACCTTGAAGGCTTACCCCTTTTGAAAAGTTGGTTATCTGTACTTTCAGAATCCTTTCTATTAATTTACCTACCATGGATGTTATATCAGGCAATCTGTAGTTAAACATTGAGGTTCTTGTTTCACCCTTCTACAGACCTACAGTTTGTAGCACATTTACAATCTTTATTGGTACCTCTTCCCTTAAGATAATCAGACCTACAGCTACTATTTTGAGTATTCTGGGAGACATCTCATGTAATTCTCTTATTCTGTCCTTCATAAGTGCCCACAGCTTCTTTGCAGAATCTTCCATTTTTCCTTGTCTGCCTGGTAATCCTCATTAGTACCCCAACCTCTTTCCCAAATAGGAATTGTACCCTCTTTTTCCATGACAAAAAAAAAAAAAGCTCCTTCAGAATTTTGGCCTGCTGCCAAACTTTGAAAACTCTCCTTGTATCTTCTGCCATCTAGTATTAAAGTATTCTCTTCCTTCCCTGACATACCTAAAGAATGCTTTCCTGCTATTCTGTATTAGTCTTGCCATTTCCTTCTCCATTTCTGTCTTCGTTAATTTTACTTCCCCGGCTGCTTTTCTTTTTGCCTGTCATTAACTCTCTCTTTCTTTTTCCTGTTCTATAAGCATGTTTCTTATCCTCACTTACACTTCCTTTGAGGCATATTGATTTCCTCTTTCATCTGGTCTTCCATGGCCTTTGCAGCCCTCCCATAATTCTTGTCGCTACTGTTTCTTTGATCATCTCCCATCAGTCTTAGGTCATGGCTATCTTGTGATATTCTGCATGTAACATCGTCATCCTCGGGTTCTCAATCATTTTCTTCAGAACTGATGATGATCAGTAGAGTGGGATGGTCTCTATATGCTAGTGTTATTCTCAACTCATGTTGCCTCAACTCCCCCACATAACAATAGCTTGAGTATCGTCCCCACTATATTCCTAGCTTCAAAGTCTGTAAAAATCTTTCCCAATAAAACATCACCATAATCACATTTTTCTCAACCACTCTTTTTATTTTTAAAACACATTTTTATTACACTGAGCAAGAAAAAAAAACATACTTTACAGAAGTCCTGAAAGAAAATTACAATTTAACAATTACAAGTAAAAACAAGAACATCACAGTAAATGCATTATTATTATATTATTGTTATTGCTATTGAATGTTTTCTTTCTTTGTGAACACACTCAAGCACCTATCATTAATTTAGAACAATAACAACTAACTTAAAGTATGCATTAAGCAAAAAAAACAACCTTTTATTAATGTTTATGCCTGGACTCAGAATATTTTACATATATTTACATCATAGCCATTAATTAATAAAACTAAAACAATCCCTTTTATGTAGACGAGAGGGTGATAATAACATATCCACTTCAAACTAAACTAAACTAAAAATATTAATCCCAGTCCAGTAAACAGAATAAGTACACTATCAGCACTTACAATTTATAATTCCATTGACTTTCAGTGCAATTTCCATGGTAACCAAATAGCCACTTCCACTATGAGTGAACAAATGTAAATTCTGCAAGACTCAACTCTATGAAACTCAACCCACTAAAAAGAACTGCACAAAAATAGTTAAGTATTTTTTTCAGGGGGCGCATCCTCCACTCCCCCTAAATTCTTTATTCAACTCCTTGGTTGCACTGTAAGGGGAGAAAGAGACAAACACCTGGAGATGACATTTAATGCCAGCTCAAGTCCCTAGTGATGCTTTTCAAAAGAGATGCCAGCATTGTTGGGGAATCAAGTTTGGGGGAGTTGAGGTTCTAGGAATTAGTATTCATCATGCAGTAGTATAACACTATCCCTGGGATTCATGAAGCTCGGCGCAAGGCCTGCATTAGGCTTGCACCAACCGTGCGGCGTGAAGATGGTGCAGTAGCGCCAAATGCATATTAATGAAGGCACGCTGCCACCACCGCCACGTGCATAGGAAAAGAGCGCGGGTGCATAGGGTGTGTTGAAGTGCCGCACGGAGGCATATAACAATTTGAAAGCAATAGTAATCACATCTGTCAGTGTCCGTGGATACTGAAATGTATGCAAAGCATGCAAGACAGTTCCTGCGAACACAAAATGAAGAAGCAAACACAAATGCATGGTAGGGAATAACGGGTCCCTATCCTGCGAACATATGACATTGAAAACCATGTGCCCATAGTCCAACACAGTGTAGATAGTTATACCAAGTGGAAGTGAAACGCATCATATGTTAGCGCGCCGCCAATAGGTACATCCAGTCCAAAGGTCAGGGTCACCAGCTGACCCATATTGTGAGGGAGGGTACACAGCTGGGCAGATGTGTCCATAACAAAAAACACGATAAATGTAAATATCTAGTGACCGTATGACCGAATTATATCCCACAACGCATGTAATAGTCACATACAATAGGTATGTCCGTATTTCACATACCAAATGTGACAGGAAATAGAATAAGCATGTAAACGAAACAGAAGGAGCATATAAACTGCTACAACAATAAGGCAACATGTAGGCTGAAAGGAACAGAATTATCCGTAGCATTGACTGTGGGTACATGTTGTCCAGTACATTCAGATATGTGTCCGGAATATATCCCATCCTGGACATAGGAAAAGGTGGCATCCTACCAATGATTAGAACAGTCGGCCAAAATCCGCACATCAGTGGTCCAAGCCGAACTTGTCAGGATGTGTCACAGTTGAACTGGTATTACCCGGGTATACCAACCATGTCATGAAAGTTAAGTATGGGCGTGTACCTATGTGCGTGAGGTATAGTATGTGGAAAGTCAAACATGGCAGGGTAGTCCACACAACCATACAGGTACCTGACATATGTAGGGTATGCAATGTGTTACCTTGACCGTGTCATGGGCCATCAACCAAAGCAGTGATGGATGGAGTGTCAGGAATATGTGTGTGGGGGGGATGGGTAATGGTATAATCCTCCAAGGCGACACTGTGTCATATGCAGAATAGGTGAACCAGAGGTGTATGAGGGAGCAGCGGGTGAAGCAGAAAGAAACACAAAAACATGTATACACATCTGCAATACAACCAGACAGGCCATACTGTAGAACACAATCCCACAAACATATGAATATTAAAATGTGTGATACAAATGTACAGACATGTCACCGGCACATACCCACAGATTGGTCCTGATGGAACTGGCCATATCAAATGCAACACACCTGGATGCATAATGGACTACCCAGCATCCCCTCCACAGCACACAACCCGCCCCCATACCTGAACGTCCACCAAATCCAGCCATACTTGGCCTACTAGTTTGGTGCAGCCACATCTACACATAGTGACCACTACGCATATGTAGTAGGTAGTGTCACCCTAGGCAGTTTCAGGATTGCAAACTATGTATCCCTTGCATGTAAAACCCCCAGTACATTTTTGTAACGCCAGAAGAATGTTCGTTATTGGTCTTGTTTTGGTCTTGTTAAATTTTTAGGATATCCCTCATGGGATAAGTAACCTGTGTAAACATTAGAATTGGTATGAAGACACGATGTCCAGTCCTGTAGATATCTAGATACAAGTTGGAATGTGCAGTAGTGATGCATGAGACTGTCCAGCCCTAGATGGTCATGCAGAACCTACTACCCAGGATCAAACACCTGCCCGTGACACAAGTGTCCTGACACGAATAAGCGAGAGAATATATTGCACACATTCGCATAGTGGCACATGGTATATGGGTGATGAAGGCACTGTCGTAAACACAATACCCCCTGATCCACTGTGTGAGGGGCAAGTAATGTGTGTGTAGGTGTGACCTGACCAACAATGATAGAATGCCAAATGTCCTGTGATTGTAGGAAATAACTATGTACCATACTGCATGTAACAGTTGCCTAAAGTGGTCACGTCAGGATAGAATAAACGTAATTCATACAAGAAACAGGCAAACAACAAAAGTGCCAAAGGTATAGGCTCACAGCTAGGAAACAAATGAATGTTCTAAACCTGCACTGACCATGGCTATGTGTTGGCCCAAACAATCTGGTGTCCCCAGTAGGGTTACCATCTGTCCCACTTTGCGAGGGACAGTCCCTCTGTGGACAGTTGTGTCCTGACAAAATATATTAAAAATGGCAAATGTCCTGAGATTGTAGGACATAATTATGTCCCATATGTTATGTAATAGTTGCATAAAATAATTATTTCTGTATCTAAAATACCTAAATGTTACAAGAAACAGAATAAGCAACTAAACTGCTACAACAATAGGCTTTTATGTAGGCAAATAAGTAAAGTTCTATCCTTTGTACTGACCGTGGGTATGTGTCGGCCTGTAAAATCTGATGTGTGTTCCGAAAATGTCCCATCTTGGCCATTTGAAAAGGTGGCAACCCTAGTCCCCAGAATACATCCCAACCTGTACATATGACAATGTCAACGCTACCAATGGTCAGAGCATTCGCACAATAACTGGCCAGCCTCTTAACCACTCACAAAGCAAGTGACCTTTGGAGGAAAGGTGTTGAATGAGAATGACTACTTACAACAATGAAGAGTAATAGATGCATTTAACTGCAGAAAAGTAGTAGTATTACGAATCTGTCAACACGTTCCAAGTTAATAGTACTAATATGGTAGAAGTGTCCGTGATTGTCCCTGAGTTGTCATAGCCTTGTCCCTGTCACTGTAGAAATGAGTCCCCGAGTATCACTGAGGTCCGTACACATAAGTACACCAACCGTCACATCTGTTGACAGGACTATTGCATACCTGTAGTGAATTTATAACTGATGTCCAGAATAATATTCATTGTATCATTGTATCTATAAATTAATGAAATAGTCAAATGGGAAGGGAAACACGTGGAAACCCCCCCAACCTGCATTATGTAGTGGAACCACTCCTGCCCTAAATTATGTAGCACCAACCTAATAATGTTGTCAGAGGTGCCCAAACACCTGCATCTGTAAACACAGGTAGAATGTTAAAATCTGGACTAACTCACAGCGCCAGGGCAGTGCTAGTCACCAGTCGGCCGAGCCTAAACCCATTCCAGCACATGAACACAATGACAATCAAACACGCGTTATGTGCGAGGACTATAAGCGTAGGAGTTCTGAATATCCTTGGAGTGAGTAGACATGCAGCACGGGTCCAGAGCAGTAGGAAACAGGGAATTTCCTAAGTGTAGTACTGCGGTTTTCCCAGCAGGAGAATGGATGCCTGCTGTGTAAGGGAAGCAGTGAGACGTATGTCAGAGTAGCTATGAACCATGGTTATACATATAAATGAGCCAGAACAACAATAGTGTAGTGGTTACAGCATTCGCCCAACGTAAAGGCATTCCCGGTTCAAGTACGACTATAGCACATATTAATTGTGTAATGAATGCCTCTGTGCTGTAAAGCCAACATTTATACATGTAAAGGTGACCGCGTTAGCATGGGTCCGTTAACCGGATTCCATCAAAGTGGTACTTTCATAAGGAATAAGGCACATGTAATCCCAAAGAAGTGCCTGTAAACATATGTAACTCAGAATAAGGAGATGTAAGTGCGCGGGTGTATGCAGCTATTAGTATAGCAAATGTATGTTGTCTTGTACAGCTGTAACTTTTATATATATAGATAGATAGATGTGTGTATAGATAAATATCCACAGACATAACAGAAATATGCAATTATATATCTACATATATATCTATATATACACATATATACATATATATAAATATAGATATTATATATATATATATATATATATATATATATATATATATATATATATATATATATACATATATATATATATATATATATATATATATATATATATATATATATATATATATATATATATATATATATATATATATATATATATATACATATATATATATATATATATATATATATGTATAATCCTCCAAGGACACTGTGTC